>NC_134406.1:253420826-253664391 GCF_038048845.1 Mixophyes fleayi
AGCCAAGTAAGGTTATTAAAAAGAAAAAGTAAAGTAGTCCTAATGCCAAGCACAAGCAGCACTATAACCACCACACACAGCTCCATTGCCTGCTCAGACGTAGAGAACAGCCGGCATTGTCATTGGTTGCAGAGTTATGACTGCATTTCTTATAGTAAACTCTGATTGTGCGATAACTATAGGAAGCACAAATAAAATACTTTAACCAGTGACAGAGACGTTTAACTTCTATTACAGGAAAACCATCAAGCGTCTCATTTTCCTGGTGCTGCTACTTTCCCCCAAAACCAGTAGAGTTAGTTTTACATATGGTTAGGCCAAGACAGAGTGCATAGATGGGGCCTGAACCTAGCAGATCCGAGTACAGAGTCGAGCCGGCTTGGTACTTTTGCGCGCCCTTGGAATTGAAAACGAGGAAAAACCTCATTAAGTCATCGGATCACACAAGTTTTGGATTCTATAAGTACCGCCCTCCACGGCGATCCAGCGCCATTTCACAGAGGGTCACAGAAGGGGTAGCACAGTTCTTGGCAGTCTCTAGTGCAGTTGGCGGTATACATAGAAAACAAAGAGGAGGGGTAGCAGTGTTCTTCAAAGTCTACAGTGACATTCAGGAGAGCTCCATTGCTCTATTGCTAATTGTCATTACTTAAATACAAATAATAGGTCTGGCAGGCTTGGTATAAATCTGCAGTCACATTGTATTGTGTTATATAGGTAATACACAAAGAGGAGAGCTTTGTGTGTTACAAGCAGACAATGCTTGTTTTGCCTGCTGTTCAATGAAAATCTGTCTTGAAAAAGACCAAAACGTTGACTATAATATAAAGGAACTGGATTGACAATAAAGAATAATCTATCTGTTTTAAATGGTGAGTACCCTCTCTATGTTTTAAATATATATAATTCCTCCTGATGAAGTCTCTGCTTAATGAGACGAAACGCGTTGAGAATTGCTTCCTAAGAGCCTGCTGGTTTATACCTAACAGCGTGGCAGCGTGTTCTTTGTTGAACCTTGCTGAGGATTATCTCTCAAAAGACTCAGTGACCTGTATCTCTGGCAACGTGGTAGCGTGATAGTTATTGGATCCTGCTGTCCTGTTCCAGCTCAAAGATACCCAGATAAGCATATATCTTAATTTTTAATGTAAGTGTACATCTGTATTTTACTCTGCAATAAATATGTAATCATATGGTATTACACTATGAGAGCCTCTTTTCTTCATATAAACATGGTTATTACTGAGGATATATGAAGTGCCTGTCTGTGATCCTGTAAGTGTTGAGCAACAACACTCCACCAGCCTGAAGGGGAACCAAAGTTATTCTAATCTATGAAGGGACCAACTATACCTACAGATAAGCTTCAAAGTTCTTTTATCTGGTACGCATATTGGTATGGTGCTAGTGGTCTTGGAAATATTTCCTCCTGTGTGTGTTTTTTTTTTTTTTTTTTCCTTACTGATTCACTCCTAACACCTGAGTGCCTATATCCACTTGGTGATCTAAAATTCTGGCTTGTGGTACACCTATCTGTATTGTTGAATACAGTATTATACTATGTGGCGCCCCCTCCTACTTATTTTGTTTTATATATATATATATATATATATCTAATATATAAATGTCTAGTGGCGTGTGTTAGTCTGTCTGTCTGTCTGTGTGTGTGGAAAAAATAAAACCAAGCTGCAGCGCCACCTGCTGGGCAGAGTTATGCACTGACCTACTAAATTCTTAGTGTGAGTGTAAAAAAAAATTCAGAAAGGGCTGAAATTTGGTATACTAAGATGTTTTTAATTTGTTAATTTATTTTGGTAATTGTTAAAAGTGTTTATAAAGATTTAATAAAAATATATATATATATCTTGAAGGAGAAGTGACAGTTGGGAGTGGTTGGTGGTTGCCGGGGGTGACAGTGGGGAGTGGTTGGTGGTTGAGGCCTGGGCTATGGCCCAAATGCATGACAAGAACCTTTTTAACACCTTAAGTAGCTTGATTTGACTACAATGCATGAGTATCATGCACGGGTTAACTTGTATATATATATATATATATATATATATATATATATATATATATATATTTATATTTCTAAATAAATTGTTTTTATTTTTTAGGGTTAGAAAATAGCCTCCCTGTGTTAGGAACCCCTCCAGCCAGCACAACACAACCCGGAGTCTACTCTGCCAGTCAGGTGTTCATTGGAGCCCCTGATGGTGGGGACAG
Organism: Mixophyes fleayi; assembly: GCF_038048845.1. NCBI lineage: Eukaryota > Metazoa > Chordata > Amphibia > Anura > Limnodynastidae > Mixophyes > Mixophyes fleayi. The sequence goes on from NC_134406.1 coordinate 253,423,053, forward strand.
ACTAGGCTGCAGACTGACAGAGGGTCGTGAAGTGTGTACCGGCTGGGGAGAACCCAGGCAAGAAGAGTCAGGTCCACGCAGAGGTCAAAGGCCGGCAGCAGGTATCAGTATCGATGAACAAGCTGAGGTCAGAGGTCACAGGCAAGGTAGCGGAACGGGTAAACAAGCCAAGGATCAGGGTCACAGGAAACACGAGCGAAGTCCAATACAAAGCCAAGGGTCATACACGGGAAGTCAAATGTAGATATCAGGATACAGGAACTGGAACAAGCAGGTCAGCAGACTGGAGCACAGAAGCTATAACCGGCAATGAGGCAGCAGACCTCATTGCCTTAAATACAGACAACAGCCAATCAGGGTTTGCCCCTGGGAGGTACACAGCTGCAGACTAATTGTCTGCCAGATCAACAGGCCAATCAGGACCATGAAGAGGACAGCTGCAGGCTAATGCCTGTTAATTAAATACTGAAGACCTAATAGCAATCAGGTTACTGCAGACCTGTGCGCACGCGCCCAGCTGCCCCCTTGTTGCCGGGACGCGGCGCTGCTTTGTACAGAGTCCGGCCGTTGCCTTGGCAACAGCCGGGGTTTAGGAGGAAATAACGTGACAGCCGGGACGCTAGGGGGAGCCAGAAGTGAGCCGTGGCGGCTGTGAGTACCGCCGCGGCTCGTGACAGTACCCCCCCCTTGAGGAGGGGTCAAGGCACCCCGACATCCAGGTTTTCTTGGAAATTTCTTGAAGAACTCCTTCAGCTGTTTAGGGGCATGAAGTTGTCTCCGAGGGACCCAAGACCGTTCTTCTAACACGCGATTCCTCCACTGCACTAGGAAGTGCACTTGCCCTTGCACCTTTTTAGAATCCAGGATTTTCTGAACCACGTATCTTCGTGGCTCGCTTGCACTTCTCCCAGACAAACTCGAAGACTGGACTTGATTTGGATAAAGTACTGGTTTCAATAGAGAACAATGAAACGTGTTGGGGATTCGCAAGGAGCGCGGAATTTTTAGCCTGAATGCCACAGAATTGACCTGCTTGATGATGAAAAACAGCCCGATGAACTTAGGGCCCAACTTCTTGCAAGGTTGCTTCAGCCTGATATTTTTTGTAGACAGCCAGACTTTCTGGCCAACCTTTAGAGAGCAGGTGGTACGGTGTCGGTCCGAAATTTTTTTTGCAACAAGTGAGGCTTGTCTTAAAGATGAGTGCACTTTCTTCCAGATAACTCTGAGATCCCTGGCAGTGGAACGGATCTCCTGGATACCAACGGACTGGAGTGAATACAAAGAGTTAGATCTGGGGTGAAAACCATATTTGCAAAAAAACGGAGAGGTTTTGGTGGACGAGTGACAGGAGTTGTTACAGGCAAATTCCGCCCAGGGCAACAAGGAGGACCAGTTGTCATGGAACTCCAACGTGTAGCATCGCAAGAACTTCTCCAAGGACTGATTAACCCTTTCAGTCTGCCCATTTGACTGAGGGTTGTATGCTGATGACAAACTAATCTTGACTCCCAGGAGGGTACAGAATGATCTCCAGAACTGTGCTATGAACTGAGAACCCCGATCGGAGACGATGTCCATAGGAAGTCCATGGAGGCGGAAAATGTGTTGAATGAACAGGACGGCCAAATCTCGAGCAGTAGGAAGCCTGACTAGTGGAATGAAATGCGCCATCTTGCTGAACCGGTCTACCACGATCCAAATGATATTGTGTCCCGCAGAGGGTGGTAGATCAACTATAAAGTCCATGGACAGATGTGTCCAAGGTTTAGCAGGGGCGGCTAACGGAACTAACTGCCCTACCAGGCGAGTCCTGGGAACTTTGTTCCTGGCACAAACTTCACAGGACAGGACGTGACTTTTGACGTCAGCAGACAGAGACGGCCACCATACAGTACGGGAAAGTATTTCCAGTGTTTTGTAGATGCCAGGATGTCCAGCAGACCGACTGTTGTGTGCTTCAGCAAGAACTGTCTTCCTTAGATGAACTGGGACAAACAAACATCCTACCAGAGTGTTATCAGGAGCCAACCTCTGAAACCTTTGTAAGGTACAGCTCAAATCTTGAGTTAATCCGGCATGGACCATTGACACAGGAACAATAAGCTCTAGGTTAGTGACTGGAGCATGATGTGCCAGGAAACTTCTGGACAGGGCGTCCGCTTGAATATTTTTAGAACCAGGACGATAAGTGATAATAAAGTTAAATCGGGTGAAGAACAGTGACCACCGAGCCTGACGGGGGTTTAGACGTTTGGCTGACTGAATATACTGCAGATTCTTATGATCCGTTATAACGGAGATCTGGTGTGCAGCGCCTTCCAACCAGTGTCGCCATTCCTCAAAGGCCCATTTAATTGCTAGCAATTCTCGGTTCCCCACATCATAGTTGGTTTCCGCTGAGGAGAATTGACGGGAAAAAAAGGCACATGGATGCAAGCGGTGAGTCTGAAGATCTTTTTGTGACAAGATAGCTCCAGCACTGACGTCAGAAGCATCTACCTCGAGAATAAACGGTACCTTAGGGTCCGGGTGTCTGAGGACCTGAGCGGACACAAAAGCTTTCTTTAGGGTTTTGAATGCAGTTATTGCTTGCTGTGACCAAACAGCCGGATCACCTCCTTTGCGAGTCAAGGTGACGATAGGAGCCACGATGTCAGCAAAACCGCCAATAAATCTCCTGTAATAATTGGCGAATCCCAGGAATCTCTGGACCGCCTTGAGGTTATTGGGTTGTACCCAATCCAGGATTGCCTGGACCTTGGTTGGGTCCATGGAGAAACCTTCTGGGGAGATTATATAGCCCAGAAAGGATACCTTCTTAACCTCGAACTCACATATTTCGAGTTTAGCGTAGAGGTGATGTTCCCGTAGTTTCTGTAGGACTTGTCTGTCATGATCCCGATGTTCAGGCAATGAATTGGAATATATAAGAATGTCATCTAAGCAGACAACAACAAAGTGTCCCAGGAACTCACGTAACACCTCATTAATCAAATCCTGGAACACAGCAGGAGCGTTACTAAGGCCAAACGGCATGACCAAGTATTCGTAGTGACCCGAGAGCGTGTGGAATGCCGTCTTCCACTCATCACCTGCTCTAATGCGTATGAGATTATAAGCACCATGAAGGTCAATTTTTGTGAAGACAGTTGCTCCTCTTAATTGGTCAAAGAGTACAGAGATGAGAGGAAGGGGATAGGTGTTTTTAACCGTAATCATATTCAGCCCCCGATAATCAATACAGGGTCTGAGTCCACCGTCCTTCTTGGACACAAAGAAGCACCCTGCCCCTACTGGAGACTTGGATGGCCTGATGAAGCCTTTCTCCAGATTTTCATCAATGTACTCCTGCATGGATTTGGTTTCTGGACCGGAGAGAGAGTACAAACGTCCCTTAGGTAGCTTAGAACCTGGAATTAACTCAATGACACAGTCGAACTCCCGGTGCGGTGGTAGAGTATCAGCAGCCTTTTTAGAGAAGACATCCCAGAAGTCATGATACTGTGAGGGAAGCTGCTCCGGAATGGACTGAACCACACGTAGAGGTAGTGTCAAACAGGACTGTGAACAATAAGAGTTCCACTGGACAATCTCTCCTTTTGCCCAATCTATGACAGGGTTATGGCGGGATAGCCAAGGGTGGCCTAGAATCAAAGGCACTGACGGGCATTCGATGAAACAGAAGACTATAGATTCGGAGTGGAGAGCCCCAATCCTCAATTGTAGTAGCGGGGTCTCCCAGGTAACCTTACCGCCTGGCAATGGAGCACTATCTAGGCCACATACCGTGATGGCGGATTTGAGTTTAACCCGCGGAATTCCAGCAGAGCGGGCAAACTCGAAGTCCAAGAAGTTACCTGCAGCTCCACTATCAATGAAGGCCGACAGACCCACAGAACAAGCACTGAACGTGAGCTGTGCAGGAACCAATACAGCATTTTTCGGGGAGACAATTTGCAGACCTAAGTAAACTTTCCCCTCGTTCCCTAGGCATGCTTGTTTCCCGACTTATTTGGGCAGGAACGGGAGAAATGGCCCCTTGTGCCACAATACAAACATAAACCTTGTGACCGTCTCCTGTCTCTTTCCTCAGGGGAAAGACGATATGCTCCTAATTGCATTGGTTCCTCACCATCCTGGGAAACAGGAACGAAGGCGGATGGAGGTGATGATGTTTCCTTTTCAGTTCTCCGCTCCTTGTATCTCCTGTCAATTTTAATGGAGAGGTGCATCAGATCCTCCAGAGAGCTAGGAGATGGGTATTGCACCAAAGAATCTTTAATCTGTTCGGATAGGCCGAAACGGAACTGACTACGTAAGGCAGGATCGTTCCATCCACTATCAGGTGACCATCTACGGAATTCAGCGCAGTATTCTTCTGCCGACCGTCGGCCTTGTTTCAAGGACCGTAGATGAGCTTCCGCGGAGGCCACTCGATCCGGGTCATCATACAGTAGACCCAATGCCTCGAAGAAGGAGTCTACGGACTGCATGGCCGGACTGGTCTGCGGCAAAGAAAACGCCCAGGACTGGGGGTCACCCTGTAGAAGGGAAATAATAATCCCAACCTTTTGCTGCTCTGAACCGGAGGAGCGGGGTCTCATCCGAAAATAGAGCTTGCAGCTCTCCCTGAAGTTCCGAAACAGGGTTCTATTTACAGAGAACCGATCTGGTAAATTCATTTTGGGTTCACAGATGGGATCTGGAGTAAGTTGTGAAGCTTTTGTGGCTTCTTCTTGAACAGACATACGCTCAGCCAATTCCTGCATCATCTGATACAAGGACTCAACATGGCCTGCTAGGGTTTGTGCCGGAGAAGGTGTGGATCCACTTGCATCCATCCTAACCTCGTTTCCGTGAGTGGGCCGGTTATAATGTTAGGAACCATTCCAGCCGGCACAACACAACCCGGAGTCTACTCTGCCAGTCAGGTGTTCACTGGAGCCCCTGATGGTGGGGACAGACTGGGCTGCAGACTGACAGAGGGTCATGAAGTGTGTACCGGCTGGGGAGAACCCAGGCAAGAAGAGTCAGGTCCACGCAGAGGTCAAAGGCAGGCAGCAGGTATCAGTATCGATGACAAGCTGAGTTCAGAGGTCACAGGCAAGGTAGCGGAACGGGTAAACAAGCCAAGGATCAGGGTCACAGGAAACACGAGCGAAGTCCAATACAAAGCCAAGGGTCATACACGGGAAGTCAAATGTAGATATCAGGATACAGGAACTGGAACAAGCAGGTCAGCAGACTGGAGCACAGAAGCTATAACCGGCAATGAGGCAGCAGACCTCATTGCCTTAAATACAGACAACAGCCAATCAGGGTTTGCCCCTGGGAGGTACACAGCTGCAGACTAATTGTCTGCCAGATCAACAGGCCAATCAGGACCATGAAGAGGACAGCTGCAGGCTAATGCCTGTTAATTAAATACTGAAGACCTAATAGCCATCAGGTTACTGCAGACCTGAGCGCACGCGCCCAGCTGCCCCCTTGTTGCCGGGACGCGGCGCTGCTTTGTACAGAGTCCGGCCGTTGCCTTGGCAACAGCCGGGGTTTAGGAGGAAATGACGTCCCGGTCGTCAAGGTGACGGCCGGGACGCCAGGGGGAGCCAGAAGCGAGCCGCGGCGGCTGTGAGTACCGCCGCGGCTCGTGACACCCTGGTGCAAAACATTTAAAATGTAGTAAACATATAACTTATATAAAATGTTTTTTTTTTACCATGTAATTGAATAAGGTTTATTTGATTTGCTTCTGTAGTTAATTATATGGACACCAGAGTGTGTTGCTACTTACACCTGAGCTGTTGTTTTCAAACCTTACACCGCCCGGCTTTCGTGATAACTTACGGACTTGTGGCTGCAACAGAGGATTTGAACCGGAAAAACGGTTTAAGTAGCAGAAGGAGTGCAGTGCTCCAAAAGAAAAAGTAAACTTTATTTCCCCCTTTAGTGACTTGTCTCTGGTGGTTGGCCATGCTCCTTCAGCGGTACGCCGTCACAAAGCATTGGCAACACACACTTTTCATGGGCCCCTACCATTGCATTCCCCCGGTGGGCCCTTCATGTCCCAGTCCGGCACTGTGTGTGTGTGTGTGTGTGTGTGTGTGTTAGGGAATTTAGACTGTAAGCTCCAGGGGGAAAGAGACTGGTACGAATGATTAAATATTCTCTGTACAGCACTGCGGAATATGGTGGAGCTATAGGGGCATATTCAATTGGCCGCGTTACTGTCAAAAGTAACGCGGTTTGCACACTATTACCGCGTAATTACCGTTATTACGGTACCTTTAACGCCGGCTTTCTGATCGCAGGGGAGCTCCGAGCTGAAAGCCGGGTTAGAATTACCGTAATAACTTTTGCGAGTAACGCGGACAATTGAATATGCCCCATAGAGACAATAATAATAATGAAAGCCACCAGCGAGACTTGATGAACACTGAGTAAAAGTAGTCAGCACTATAATTGTCTGAATTGTCTGCATTATCCAAATTAAAGGGGTTGTGCACTTTTGGGCAACCCCCCTGATATAAAATGCCGACATGTAGTAAATGTAAGGGGTTCCTTCTCCCAGGAACCCCTCCTTTATGTGACATCACAATGCTGGATTACAATACAGCTCACATTCTTGGAAGACTCAGTCTCTCATAGTCGGTCCATCAGAGCTCCATAGAAAATATCAGAAATATCCCTCTTAGTGAGATATAAACTGTGCTGGCGGTACTATACTAGACGGATGTGATTTTAAAGTCACTATGAATGACTATTTACTGAATTAGTAATATGTCTAATAAAAAGCAACAAAGCTAAAAAAATCTTGGTTTGCCCTGATCCACCCAAGACATGTTCCAATTTACCAAAACCCTTCCCCGTTTGTTAAAGCCCCATTTGGAGTCCAAAAATTGACAGGTCCTACCAAAAATGGGGCTCTCGGGAGGTATGTTGATATTAGCTTCCTGTTAGCATTTTATCTATTTCTCACTTATTAATCTGAGACTAGACTGCCACGAAGATGTTTCTGTCTAAGGTTCTAGCTGTACTATGGACACACAAGGTTGAAGATTGCAGCATTGTGGACATATAAAAATAGAGGCCCCTTCCACCACTATAGTGTTAGGAAGAGGGCCTAAATATTATCTAGACAAAGTTTGTATTATATTAGTATAGTTGTGTGTGCCATTGCAGGGGCAAACGCATGATTTTTAAGGGGGGTTCACCCCTTCCCCCCCCCAAAAAAAAAATAGAGAGAGCTCCATTTCGGCAATGCTGAATTGTACATCGGCCACGGCGCTGTCAAAGAAGCGTCTGCGGCAGTGCTGTATTATAGTACAATACAGCACCTTTACGGACGCTTCTTTGACAGCGCCACGGCTGCTGTACAGTACAGTGCTGCTGTGTAGGGTCAATGATTAGCGCCCGTTCATTCGCGGAGGGGTTTCTGGAGAACCAGAAAACCCCCCCCCCCTGTTTGTGCCCCTGCATTGACAGGTCTATATTAATGCCCCATACCCACTTGCGTGAATTTTGTGCATTGTAATAATTTTGCTACTACAAAACATGTAAATGAGTCTGAAAATGAAACTCATTGTTTCCAATGACCCCATACCCACTCGCGTTGTTACTTGCACTTGTGTGTACTGTGATAGTTTGCATTTACTTGCTTTTAATGAATTGGGAAAGCATAGGTGACCTCCCACGTCACCAAATAACTTCTGCACAGCAGTAGAGAAATGTGCATGAAATATACAAATGACACTGACCAGATTCTAAACCAGTCACCCCTGGAGCAGGTGGGCAACTTACAGAGTATGACCCACGTCCCCCAATCATAATAACCAGCCAGCAGCCGGAGGATAGTGTGTATGGGCCATACATCAATACCTTCCCTATATAGAGTATTCCTCCCAACATGTGAAATGACCTAAGAAGGACACTTAATAGATTAATATTAATGAAAATAAATGACTGTTATTATGTTTAGAAATGCCCATAAAAATGTGCTTTCCTTCATATAAACGGCACCTGGTTAGCATAACATATATCCCATTAAAAAGATGTAATCCACCCATTTAACATGATTTATTGAAATAAAGTAATACTTAATATATATTAAGTATTGCGACATTTTGGTCCCGCCCCGCAACAAAATGATGTTTTTGCCGCTGGGGCGGGGCCAAAATGAAGCGATTTACCGCAAATTGCGTCATTTTGACAGCAAGTTGCCGTATGCGGGATACTTGCCTTCTCTCCCGGGAGTCCGGGATACCTACCAGAATTTCAGGAGTCTCCCGGACATTTCGGGAGAGTTGACAAGTATGATTTAGCTTCCAATCCCTGATAATTGAACCAACAGTGCCCGCTGGGGACATCAAAACACTAAAATATTGTTTTATTATCTTCCCTAATGTATGCATTTATATTACTTTATCTCTGACTCCTTTTGGAAGTTTTTTTTAGTCATCCTTTCCAGCTGCACCATGAATCACAACATGGATGAATTAACTGGGAGAATTTGTATTCAGTAAAAATGAGAGAATTGGGAAATGTTAATTCTGCCCAAAACATGACTAGTTCTCCCATTTTACACGTCCTGCACTGAAATCTCATTCTGACTACTTTACAAGACGATGTGAGGTAAAGTTACTCAAACGTCTAAAAAGGAAAAGTGGAGGTTTTGCCCATAGCAGCCAATCAGATTCCAGCTATCATGTATCTAGTATAGGAAAAGGAAAGCTAGAATCTGATTGGTTACTATGCGATGCTGGATCTCAGCTAAGTAAGAATGAATGTTGTTATAGTGATTATAATGTTATTACATGATTTACAACATTCTACGAATCAAAAATAGGTATGTGAAGTAAAATAAGCCATTACCCTTGTTCCTGTGTAGAAATCATCCACTGTAAAGGTGCCCATGAATGGGAATTGCATATGTGTGTGGGTGTCAATTCCCCCTGGAATAACTAGTTTACCGGCAGCATCTATAACCGTCAAGTCAGCGACATTATCCAGCTGCAGATTCTCTCCAATGTCTCTTATTAACCCGTCTTCAATATAAACATCAGAGACCTGGGAAGAGTCACAGTTCACGATTTTACCACCTTTGATCAAAATCCTGTTTGATGCCATGGGTCCAAACGTCGCTGGTGTGTTTCCCCAATAGATTAATTTGTGCTCTATATGAATAAAAGATACTTTGAATATTGCAGAAGGAAATGAATGCACTTCCTGAGCTCACTTTCCAGGAAATGAAGCAACTTTTCACTTGTATAATCCCAGTTGCGACGTGAGCTCAGTTGTGTCCGCAATCTCTGCTGCTCGTCTGTCTGTGGCAGGACTCCGGCCTTGCCTCACTTTAGAAAGATATGTGATATTTAAAGAAAGCTCTGGTATGTGCTGTATTATGGACAGTATTCACAAACCCCTCCTCATCCACCGCAGCCATATATGATTAACTATTCTTCCCAAAGCTCTGAGCGTTAATGCAGAGAGTAGAATTTACAGCTTTGCTCTCGAACAATAAATGATTACAAGTGACAGTAACAGGTAGCAAACAAAATGTTGTGAACTATAATAACATTGCGCTGATCTAAAACACATTGGTTTACAATGTAATTTGTTAAACATTGTTAGACTAAAGGGATTTTACCAATGTGACTCTGTTCTGAGTTGACAACTTGTGATATTATTATTGAGGTGAAATAAAACAGAAAGATTCATGTATTCTATGTCTCTATGAATGTATTTTATTATTTATCTTTAACCATTATACAGCGCCCACATGATACACCGCTTTTTACAGAGAATATTTAATCAGTCACATCAGTCACTGTCCCAGTCTGTGCATTCTATCACATAGAAGCCTCTTTGTATCTGTTTGACAGAATCCTTACATCATTACTCTGTTTTTGGGAGACCTGTTGTTTCCATTGTCTAACTCTCAGTCTGTAGATTTCAGCTTCACATGCTCATTTCGTGTCCTGATATACTATGTGCTGCTGTGCTGTGGGACCCTGCTCCTTCCATTATATAGCTCTCAGTCTGTGGCCTCCTGCTGCCTCCATTCCCCTCCTCCCATCATGTCACTGCCCCTGTCATATGCTGTCCTTACTGACACATCACTCATCTCCTGATATATTCTGTGCTGTTGGGGGACCCCGCTCCTTGCACTATATAGTTTTCAGTCTGTGGCTTCCTGCTGCCTCCATTACCCTGCTCACATCATATCACTGCCCCGGTCACATGCAGCTCTGTCCTCACTAATACATCACTTATCTCCTCATATACTATGTGCTGCTGGGAGACCTTTTTCCTGCCACTATATAACTCTCAGTCTGTAGCTTCCAGCTTTCCTCAAATCCCCTCCTCACAGTATGAGTGTACTAGGTTAAATAACTGCAGTAGTTGAATCCATACCTTTAAATAGTTGTTATATTACCCTAATATTTTCGTAATTTTTATATGCTATACAATCTGTCGTGATTATAAGTATCGGAAAATCGTACCACACCCAACTTTTCAGCCAATGGTTATGACAGATGAAGAGCACAGATCTGGAGTAAATGTTGTAAAACGTGTATGGTGTGTACAGTGGATCGACATGCTGATCTGGACTTTTTTTTATATTTTTCAATAAGTCGATAACAATATCGCACATGGGGAGAAATTTTCTGAAGTGTGTACCCAGCCTAAGTCCTGTGTTGGCTGGAAGTCTATTTCTGCCATAGTGTTCAAAGGCACCTTAACATGTCATGATGATGTGTTATCTGCATGAAACTGATGTGTTTAAATGCTTCATCATAGACCTCAGTATATGGTATTGCGCAATAACACATAAAGCTGTGGACAAAAATATTGGCACCCTTGCAGATTTTTTTATTTTTTTATTATTATTATTTATTTATTTTTTAATAATGCACCATTTCCTCCACAAAGTTGTTGAAGCTAAAAAAAAAAAAATGTTGGTGTCCACATATGTATTTCTTTGGTTTGCAGTGGAATAAAACACACAACACAAAAAAATTTACTAAGCTTTAGCTTATTCCACTCAGAAATCCCCAAATGGGCCGGACAAAGTTATTGGCAAAGTTTGAAAGTAGTTGGAGATGACGAGCTTTCAAGCAGATGATTTTCCTGCACATTAGCACTAAACTCACCTTTGGTGAGAAGCAGGTTCTTGCAATATAAAAATTACTCATTAAATGAGCTTGAATGGGCAGCACAGAGGCTAAGCGGTTAGCACTTCTGCCTTACAGCACTGGGGTCATGAGTTCAATTCCTGGCCATGGTCTTATCTGTGAGGAGTTTGTATGTTCTCCCCGTGTTTGCGTGGGTATCCTCCGGGTGCTCTGGTTTCCTTCCACACTCCAAAAACATACTAGCAGGTTAATTGGCTGCTAACAAACAAAAAATAACAATAATTAACCCTAGTCTGTCTGTGTGTGTGTGTCTGTGTGTGTGTGTGTGTGTGTTAGGGAACTTAGACTTTAAGCCCCAATGGGGCAGGGACTGATGTGAGTGAGTTCTCTGTACAGCGCTGCGGAATTAGTGGCGCTATATAAATAAATGATGATGATGAATAGAGAAAAGGACCCACTTTCCTGCTTTGTGTCACTGTGTGTACCACAATGGGCATGGAGAAAAGAAAGATAGCCAGAGAATTGTCTGAGGAGGTCAGATTGAAGTTTGTAGCCAAACATGGGCAATCTCAAGGCTAAAAAACAATCTCCTAAGACCTGGATGTTCCTGTTTCCTCCAAATATAATGTTATTAGGAAGATTAAGGCCCTGTAGCCAACTTCCCTGAAAAGAGAAAACATTATCTAAGATAGCAGCAGAGTTTCAATTGTGGAGAAAACACCTCGATCAACTCCCAAACAGATTCAAGCCGACCTTCAGACACACAGTATGACAGCTTCAACTCGCACCAATCGTCACCAACTCAATGAAAGGTGGTTATATGGTAATAGAAGGAACCTTTGAAATCTGGGGCAACTGGTGCAGTTTGTACAAGAAGATCAAACTTCCAATAGAGAGACACAGGAAGCTCATCCACGGCTATAGACAGCGGCTGATTGCAGTTATTTAACCAAAGGCTGTGCTACCAAATATTAAGTCTAAGGTGCCAATGCCATCTCTTTTAATTTTCTGATTGAAAAGGACAAACAGTATTAAATAAAAAAATAAATAATTAAGAACATAAAATATAAACTTTGCATTGAAACTGAAACAAAATGGAAATAAAATACGGCATCCTCTTGGGGTGCAACATTTGCAAGAACCCCTGGCAGCAAAATGAGATGGGGAAGTCGAAGGAGATGATGGTAGTGGGGACAAGGGAAGTTCAGTATGGTAGGATGTTGGTAATGAGGTAGAGTGTGTTCCCATCTATGATAGTTCATGTAGATGATGGTAATGGGAGCTCCTGCTAGATTGCCCTGCTTTTTAACAGCCTTGCCATTCGCTGGCCTCAGTCATGTGACCAGATTACGCTGAACGCAGCATTCTTGCTTTTACCTGAACTGTCTGAAGCTCATATGACTGAGCTGAGTGAATGACAGCACTAATACAAAGGCTGAGGATTCTGTAAGCATAGTTTGAGGAGCAGAAAGTGTGGTGAAGCTTTTCTACTAGAAGTAACTGCAATGTCAGTAAAGTGATAGGTTAATCAATAGCACTGTTCCCTTACCAGTATCCTCACCTCCAAGATAATACCACAATCTGAAGCAGCACTGTAGATGTTCTACAATTGTATATCATGCTCAACATGGTCTGTCCAAAGAATAATCCCTGGCTGGGGCTGGCCAGCTGCCCTATATATAGATTGTGACTGGGGCCTGCTCAGTGTGCTTAGCTGCGGCCCTCAACAGCATGGACACCCTTGAGCCTGCCTCTTGATTAGAGCCTGTGGAATGTATACATTCTTCAGTATATATTGTGGAATGCAGTTACTATACTGCAACATTCCATGGTGGTTGGGAAGTTCTTCCTTTTACCTGGGGACGGCAAAATGTATTGTCTTGGATTCTGGAACTGTTCCATGTAACTGCAAACCCCATCTATGGACTATGCTGCAATTTTCCAGCTTTACCCTGAGTGATGAGTCTGATGTAATGTATTATTCAGCAAAATATGACTTCATTATTTTACTTGTCTGCTCAGTGCAATTAAATTGGTCTGTTGCGTGACACCAGTCATGGGGCACAGGAAGGGAGCCGGGAGCAGGTTTGTTGCAATGCATATGTATATGTATGTATATATATATATATATATATATATATATATATATATACAAGTTAACCCGTGCATGATACTCATGCATTCTAGTCAAATCAAGCTACTTAAGGTGTTAAAAAGGTTCTTGTCATGCATTTGGGCCATAGCCCAGGCCTCAACCACCAACCACTCCCCACTGTCACCCCCGGCAACCACCAACCACTCCCCACTGTCACCCCCGGCAACCACCAACCACTCCCAACTGTCACTTCTCCTTCAAGAAATATATATATATTTTTTTTAAATCTTTATAAACACTTTTAACAATTAACAAATTAAATTAAAAAATTAAAAACATCTTAGTATACCAAATTTCAGCCCTTTCTGAATTTTTTTTCCCACACACACTAAGAATTTAGTAGGTCAGTGTATAACTCTGCCCAGCAGGTGGCGCTGCAGCTTGGTTTTATATTTTCCACACACACACAGACAGACTAACACACGCCACTAGACATTTATATTATATATATATATATATATATATATATATATATATATATATATATATATATATGTTTGTTTGTATATTTAGCACATGGAACCTTGGGGGTCAGCACATACAGAATTGTTGATACTCAGTTTTGCTCCTGTTTGTTCACACCTTGTAAAATTCAATTGTGGTGGTCACAACACAGAGAACAATAAAATGACGTCCTCCTGACATTTGTGCTTTGGTTATTAGTACACAGTGAACCTCTTTCATGGAGGACACTGCCAATTGCTCTGGTCTCGTCACCGGTCTCTAGAAGTGCACCTAGGTTTTTGGAGAACTGGACAAATCCGATGAAACACACCGAGCAAAAGTGTAAATATCACATCAACAATTTCTACTTCCTATGTCTGCACTTCTATCTCTATTTCCCCTGTTGTTTCTCCCCAATCTTTATCTCCATCTGTCGTTACTATTCTCAGCTTGCTGAGTTTGAGAAGCAGCGTTGGGCAATGACAGCTGCAACCAGTTAGTCAAATTGGTTGTCAGCCATCCAACAGCCTCACTCTATTTCCTAGAGACCTGGAGAGGAGCACAGTGAATCAGATTGAAATTAAATACTAGTAGGTTAATTGGCTGCTGACAAATTTAAGCCTAGTGTGTGAGTGTCTGTGTGCATGTGTTTGGACTGAATTTAGACTGTAAGCTCCATTGGAGGAAAGGACTTGTTTTCATCAGTTCTGCATTATATAATTACATCTGCTTACATAAATTTCATCACGAAGGAAAACTTATATAGCAATGTACTAATACATAGGCCAAAGTTGATCACCCGACTTCAGGCCAAGTGCAGACACGTGAAACCACAGAAACATGTCAACATACAGACCTCTCGGTGCCGTCAACTATGTGACGGAGGATTGTCAGGAATAAAATGAATGGAGTGTATAATATAACTGCTCTCTAGGAAACCAGTTTGCAGGCAGGTGGCCAGACAGCTACACAACCATCACACCGTCAATACAACCAAATATTTCCCCTTTCTGACAGAATATAAATATATTTTAATAAATTTAATCATTGCTATTTTTTTAAATGTCCTCTACAACATCATGACGGAAGAAAAGGTCATTTTACCTGTGCATGTCTGTAAAATAAATGTTTTGCTACATATCTAACATATATTTAGAATATGTGTCGTTCCCTACAGGTATGACTTGCACACTGTCCAAGCATTTTAAGGACAATCTTGTTTTTTAAGTGCTAACCCAGGGCATCAACTCATGTGTTAATAATTTCTAGCTCAATGATGTCTATGCATCCTTGTTTTTAAATACACATTTTGCAGTAGACGATTTAGTAGAGTTGTAAAAAAGTGAGTTAAAAAGTGCTTCAAAATCACATTGCACATCATAGGCCTAATTTACAGCTGAAAATGGAAAAATTTGCCTTGAATGTACATGCATTACATTTATTAGTAATGTAAAGAATACTAAAAAAAATGCATGTATTTTAAAACTTTATTTAACAAGTACCAGAGAACAAAAAGTATTTGACTGGACTGGTAAATATCCCTTGAGGTCCAGAGATGAGAAGTCCTAATTTGCTGTATCTCTGAAAGCATTCCGAGGAATAATACTCATTTAAACAGCAAAGCAGTAAATACGAGATAAACCCATTTCAGGATATTAAAGAACGCAAAGAATGGCCTCGCAGCTGGTGGAAAACGCTCATAGCATTCTCAAATGGAAACCAGAATGTTGTTTGTTGCTACAAAAGAATGCAAATAACTCCACCATATGCAATGCATGCTGGGTGGACTGCAAACCAAAAACTACACTACAAAATGACCTTGTTGTAATTGTTGAATAACACAAAATAAACGTCACATTTCCCAGAAGATCCAGTGCAATCTATAGACATTTATAGACACTCTCTGCTGCGAGTTTTACACAGATTAATTACTGTAGGGAATGTCTAGCCACAAATATGAACATGACTATAATTCTATTCGGCATTCTGTTGCTGGACATTATTAATAGCCCTTTCAGCGAGTGGAGATTGATTGTACAGCTGCCTCATTTGTGTGTTGGAAAACATATGGTGTACAAAGTATACATTTCCAACTATAAGTAGTTACATAACCAGAACCATAAGATAATTTATACTTGGAAATCAGTGTAGTAAATGGTTCTGGACATACCCTGCATAGCCAGAGAAATCAGTTTGTCACTATTTTTTTATTTCTAAACTATTTTATTTTCTTACCTTGGGATAACTGTTTCTCTACCTAGCTGTCACAGGGTGGGCTTAAGCAACCTGGGGGCTGCCAAGCCTCCTCCTCCCCACCATTTGGGAGCTGCATATCTAGACCCCCACCATGGGAGACTGTAGGGGCTCATCTTCTGCTCTTCTATGTCAGCCTGGAAGTGAGACACCGGACTATGATATCATAGCCGTCAGGTTTGTGAGCTGAGAAAGAAACAGTGGTAGACTCAGGGGTTCCACTGCATCCCAGCATGTTTAGACTGTGTACTTGGTTTCCTTCACACCCTCTCAGGTTCTGGGCATTCATTAGCATTATAAGAGCTGGACTAATTGGATGATTTGGATTGGATCTGGTGGTTTTATTAGGCTCTCAGTTGCATTCACTCATTTATGGTTACACTGGTTGTGCTTTTGACCCTGCTAGATGAACAATTACTCAGCTTGCCATCTGTACTGACCTCTGCTTGTTTAACATTTGCTCTTTAATACTGCCTGCACTGACCTCTGCTTTTTATGGGATATTCTGGTATGTTGCCTGCACTGACCTCTGCTTTTTATAGGATATTCTGATCTGCTGTCCGCACTGACCTCAGCTTGTTATAAGATATTCTGGTATGTTGTCTGCACTGACCTCAGCTTGTTATAAGATATTCTGGTATGTTGTCTGCACTGACCTCAGCTTGTTATAAGATATTCTGGTATGTTGTCTGCACTGACCTCAGCTTTTTATAAGATATTCTGGTCTGCTGTCTGCACTGACCTCAGCTTGTTATAAGATATTCTGGTCTGCTGTCTGCACTGACCTCAGCTTGTTATAGGATATTCTGGTCTGCTGCCTGCACTGACCTCAGCTTTTTATAAGATATTCTGGTTTGCTGTCTGCGCTGACCTCAGCTTGTTATAGGATATTCTGGTATGTTGTCTGCACTGACCTCAGCTTGTTATAGGATATTCTGGTCTGCTGTCTGCACTGACCTCAGCTTGTTATAAGATATTCTGGTCTGCTGTCTGCACTGACCTCAGCTTGTTATAGGATATTCTGGTCTGCTGCCTGCACTGACCTCAGCTTTTTATAAGATATTCTGGTTTGCTGTCTGCGCTGACCTCAGCTTGTTATAGGATATTCTGGTATGTTGTCTGCACTGACCTCAGCTTGTTATAGGATATTCTGGTCTGCTGTCTGCACTGACCTCAGCTTGTTATAGGATATTCTGGTCTGCTGTCTGCACTGACCTCAGCTTGTTATAGGATATTCTGGTCTGCTGTCTGCACTGATCTCAGCTTGTTATAGGGTATTAATGTCTGCTGTCTGCACTGACCTCAGCTTGTTATAAGATATTCTGGTCTGCTGTCTGCACTGACCTCGGCTTGCTATAGGATATTCTGGTCTGTTGCCTGCACTGACCTCAGCTTGTTATAGGATATTCTGGTCTGCTGTCTGAACTGACCACGGCTTGTTATAGGATATTCTGGTCTGCAGTCTGCACTGACCTCGGCTTGTTATAGGATATTCTGGTCTGCTGTCTGCACTGACCTCAGCTTGTTATAGGATATTCTGGTCTGCTGTCTGCACTGACCTCAGCTTGTTACAGGATATTCTGGTCTGCTGTCTGCACTGACCTCGGCTTGTTATAGGGTATTCTGGTCTGCTGCCTGCCCTGACTTCAGTTTGTCTTAATTACTCTGCTTTGCTATGGGTAATGACTTCAGATTGCTAGTTATTCTTGCCTGTTCTTATCACTGACTTCAGTTTATTACAAGTACTCTTCTTTGCAATTTGCACTGATTTCAGATTTTTACAGTTATTCTTACATGCTGTTCTCACTGCCTTCTTGTTACAGTAAGTCTTCTTATTACTCAGACTGGCTTCTCTTTGGTTCTAGCTGTTATTTATTGTTTTAAAACACATTAAAATGCCAGTCCTCATCATCATGTTGATGCTGGCACTTTATATGAATCTTCATGCAGTACATATGTTTAAGGTCCCATGTATTTTCAGATATGTGTAGCTCAGCATACACACATAAATGCATATTTTAATCCAAACACATTTTTGATACATCCATGGTTAAATAAAAACCATGTCTATTAAATTTAAAAAAATCTCCAAAAAGCATCAGTAAATGCATTGCAGCTATTGCAGCTTAATGAATGATCCCATCTTTAAACCATAGTACATGTCATATAAATGTGGCTCCGGCACACCGAGCGGGCCGCACAGGCGCTTTAGATGCCTCCCCTGCAGGCAGAGAACTACATCTCCCAGCATGCAGTGGGGCTGAGGAGCTTGTGAAGAACCAGTTAAAAATTGCATTTTTGAATTCTCAGGGGGACTCCGGAACACAGAGTCCTGAGGGAGTCCTCTGCAGCAAGACAACTGGAGAGCTGAACGGAGGTCTGAGTGATCATGAGACCCCAGAGAGAGAGAGACGTAAGGGGAGTGTGGAAAAGGCTTCCCAGTGAGAGAGCTTACCGGACACCTGACCAGAGAGGAGCCATCTTGGATAGTTCTATACGTTCTATTTTCATTATTTTTAATTCTGCATATTAATAATGTTTAAGACACAAGTGATGCTAATATACTGTATAGGATCTCTGTGTATAATATCTTTATAAATGGTGACTTTTGATGGCATTACTTACAATCGATAAGTTCTGATGTCTTCACTGCAGTACATATTAATCAAACTTGTGCATTATAAGGAAAAATACATACACTACAGTAAATTATAAATTATTAAGCTGCCTTGTGGATCCATAAACTATATAAAAGTACTCGGCCTGTCGCCTTGAACCTTTGTTAAGTCATAGAACCATGATTTATAATATCCATATAATTTACAGTAAGTGGTACATTATTCCATATATAATTAACATAATATAAACATTTAAATGGGCTGAATTATTTTAATTTAATCATTGTCTATAACCACAATGTGGTGTGGGATGGGGTCATGTATAGTAGTGGGTTGTAGGTTGACTCAGTAACTGTGACTGGGGGAGGGGACAGGGGGACGTAACTCCAGGACCGAATTAACCACTACATGCCTATGGCAGTGCATTACTTTATATTGGACATTGATTCTACCCACCTGCCTGTGTTTCCTGTTTAATTTAAATTATTTAAATGGAAACAGTTGAAGAACGGAAGCATTAGATGACCGTAGGAACAGCCAATCACAAGACATATCAGAAAAGAGTGCAGTGGAGTGGTTTAAAGTTTAGAAGAGACAGCACTGAAACGGTTTCTGTATTCTGACAATAGTATTTGCTAATATCATTTCTGTTGCATAAGGTTTATTATTAAATTTAAAGGCAAATGAAAATATATTCATTCTGGACACCCTTCCCCAATCATTCTAGTGTGAGTAATGTACAGGTTGCTTACTTAGGTAAGACTTGCATTGCTGCACGATGTTAGGTCCCTGCCAAAAATTTCCATGAACTTGAGAGGCATTGAACTGTAGTTGGAGGGATCCTCGTGAGCTAAATACACTGAAATTATTTTACTGTAGTTAAAGAAGCTGGTTAATGGTTATATGAATAATCTTTAGTGTCAAGGCCACATTCATTCAAATGTGCTTTTTAAGAGACCAGCAATAAAGTATCTCTCGTCCTGAAAATAGAGAACAGGTAAAAGCAGGAATTTACTACGAAAATATTTGATTTACTAGAGCGCAGGTTATTCTGTGTTCTAAAGGGTGAATAAAGGGTTCATTTCTAGGAAAGAAAATGTAACAGTTTAGCTTACAAATGATTGCCAACAACGCTTAATTTACAATGTTCCAATTGGTGTATTTCTAAGTGCCAGGTTGTCAACCCTGCATGTTCCTGTGAAAAATCCTAGTGATTAAAGAGGAATAATATTGTAGAAATTTCAAAAATACAAAACTTTTCTATTGAGATGAGTCCTTAATCCATAAATGTCACATAAAATTCTCTTCAACAAACATCCCATTCTCAACGTGATCAAGGTCTCCTGTTTTAGCCATATGCTAAGATATACAGTGGTCAGCTAAGTGGGTGTAGTATCATATGTATATATGTATGTATACAGTGTAATAGAACTGTGCTATGGTCATGCCAAGTGGTCAGGTGGTGTTGGGTAGGGGTAGTATTTTATTTCTATATAGAGTGTTACTGCATTGTAGTATGATCGTGAACAGTGGTCAGGTCATGTTCGGTAGGGGTAGTGTCTTATTTCTATATACAGTGTAATACAATTGTATTATATTCAGGATCCAGTGGTCATGTTGAGTAGATCTAGTGTCCTATTTCTATATAGATTGTAAAAGGCATCTCTTTAGGCAAACTTAACGAGTTCCTGAGCCATCTTAACTCCCTTAGTTTTTTCTTCCCTAGTCTTTTCTACAAGCCTACATTTATTCTCCTTCCAATATTACCAATATTATGCACCAATATTACTTCGATTTATTAGTGATGGACCCACGGTGATCAACTTCAAATGACAGCAAATTAATAGTCTTAAATAGAGTAAAAGAATAGAATAGAATTGAAAGCTTGTTTTGCAAATATTTACAAATTAAAAATAGTAAATTCATCCCTCCTTGTTTTAATAGTTGACAGAAGCACCTTTATCTTTTTTATTCACCTCAGCGTTGCCATCATCTACTGCCCCCATGTACCCCCTTCCCAAATCCTAGACAATCTTGCTGCTTGGCTATCTCACTTCCTCTCCACCTAACTACCCACTCTTATACTTGTGGAATCTAATATTCCACCAACATCCCTATCAGTACTGCCCCTAACTCCTCATGCTCACCACCTCCTATGGCATCTCTGAATGGACTTGATCTCCTACCCATTGCGACAGTCATTCCCTCGATTTGGTCTTCTCTCAACTTTGTGACCAGTCTCTTTTTCTTCACTTTCTGCCTATCTCCTGCCCCCACTCAAAGTCACATGGGCTCAGTGTCACCTAACGGACCTATCCTCTTCCCGACCTCTCTCTAACCCTTCCTTGCTTTCATGTCTTCTTAGTCCTGCCTCAACGCTGCGGTCTCTCGCTACATAACATTACGATCTCTATTGCTTTTGGTGCTGCATCCCCAATCACCCCACTTTGTCTCTGGCACTCCAAAGTCTTACCCCGGCGCTCCTCACAGACTCACTACCTGCAAAAGTGCGCCTGATCTGCCGAGCCCACAAAATCCCTCTCACCGGATCCACCTACACCGGCACCCTTTCTGCCACTAACTCTCCAATCCTTATTTCCTTACTTACTGAAACAGAGTCTGAGATCCTCACTATCCTTCCAAATACAATCCCATTGCTTTGATCCTTTTAGGAACAGCAGGAAACTGCTCTCTGAGCAGTTAGAAGTTTATTCCTTTGCTGGTACTGTTAACAAGCATTCAGGTCTTTACCTGTGCAGTATGATCACATGACCTGGAGGATGACCCTGACCTGATTCTCACTGGTGCCTGATGCCTTTGATTGCTAGCGGTGTCAGAGAAACCTTACCAGTTATAGCATTCACACACTAGCATTTCCATACTCTGGTTGCGTGCTGCTCTGTATCCTGTCTGCTTTCTGCTATCCATCTCTTCCTTGTGACCCCCCCGACTATCCTGTATGCAGTCTGGACCGAACCTTACACTGTGACACCATTTATCCTGCTTAAGGAATATGACAAAGAGTTCAAGGTGTTGATTTGGCCTCCAGATTCTCCTGATTTCAATCCGAGCATCTGTGGGAAGTGCTGGAAAAACAAGTCGGAGCAATAGAGGTCCCACCTCACAACTTACAGGACTTAAAGGATCTGCTCCTGACATCTTGGTGCCAGATACCACAGGACACCTTTAGAAGTCTTGTGGAGTCCATGCCCCTATGGGTCAGAGCTGTTCTGGTGGCACGAGGGGACCTACACAATAGTAGGCAGGTGGTTTTAATGGCGTGGGTGATCGGTGTAAGACCTGGAGACAACCATATGAAAATTCCATTGGAATGAGAGTTACTTAGATAAAGCTCTCATCATCACCAGTTCTAGTAGATTAGCAAGTAAGGTGTTTTGTAACATCTCCCCTTTGCTTCCAAAACTCTCAAATGACTTGTTTTCAACTGATTGACCCACTTTCTCTCCTCCCACTCTCTCCTTGACCAATGTCAGCCTGGCTTCCGCCCTCTTCAGTCCACCGAAACTGCCCTCTCCAAAGTGAAAAATGATTTACTTTTAGCAAAGTCAAAGGGACAATTTTCTCTTCCCATACTCCTTGACCAGTGTTGGCTAACCTGTGACTCCAGGTGTTTGTGAAACTACAAGTCCCAGCATGCTTTGCCAATATATAGCAGCTTATTGCTGGAAGGGTATGCTGGGACTTGTAGTTTCACAACACCTGGAGTGTCACAGGTTAGCCAACACTGTCCTAGACACTCTCTGTCAATGTCTACTTCTCACTCTTGTTCAACTCCTCTTCCTTTCTCTGAGTCCTTAAGGCTCTGATCTTGGCCTTCTGCTCTTCCCTCTATACACCTCCTCACTCTGGGAAATTCTATGCTCCATCGGCCTCCACTTCCACCTCTACAATGATGACGCCCAAACCAGTGGCGGATCCAGGGGGGGGGGGCGACTGCCGACAGCTGCACACTGTGCAGGTCCGTTCAGCAGTGACAGTGTGCTGCCCGGCTGCTCTGATTGTGTTTTAAACACAATCAGAGCAGGACAGCACACTGTCACTGCTGAACGGACCTGCACATACTGTGCAGCCGCCGGCAGCCTTAGAACACAGAAAGGGGCGGGGCCTAAATCGCCCCCCTTAAAATCGCCCTGGGTAGGACAAATGTCTGGGTCCGCCCCTGGCCCAAACTACATTTCCTACCCCACCTCTCTCTCCCTTTCCTACAAAGTGTATCCAACTGCCACCTCTATCTGGATGTCCTAAAGCTTCCTCAATATTAATGGGCATGATTCATCAAGGTATAAATACTGAGCGCAATATGGGTTTGTTTCATAACGCGCATAAATCGAGTTTGCTTATGCCCGAATTCAACAAGAAACAGATCTGAAGATACGTGCGCTGATGAATACGGGTGTAGGTCTGCTCTACTACACAGAACACGGCAGGATACGTACAATACCTATGTGGAATATAAATTCTCAAGAGAACACACAGGAAAAAAAATATTGCAGTAATGTCACCTGTTAGTAATATAGGCATTAACGACCAAACATTACAAAATAAAATGTTTTTTTTTGTTTGTTTTTTCCATGAAATACATTTATTATTAGGAAGTCATTAATGCCTAATGTACATAAAATATATTTTTACAGTTGCTACTGTTTGCATGCACCTGTTATAGCATATATACACAGCCGTCATCTCTAGTTATCAGCACTTAGACTGGTCCTATAGCTGGAGTAAGATGCGGATGAAACAACTACTTTTGAGATGCCGAGAGCTTGGATCGGATGCTGCTGCGTACGTTTGATTTTGGCACACTCTTACTGTAGATTGACTACGGCCAACGCCCCTTCCCCTCCCTGAAATCGTAAGCTGTAGTAAGTGTCCTTTGCATTCGAACATGAATTGAATGTGGCTGGGTTCTGAGGTGTATTGTCCAGTTCTGGGCATGCGCAGATTGATTTTGTGGATGATACACAAAAAAAATCATCGTTTACGTCCCTTGATGAATCAGGCCCAACATGTCCAAATCTGAGCTCATTATCTTTCCCCTTGCTAATTTCTCCACCTATCCCCACATCTCCCTCTCTATCAACATCATGCTTTCACCTGTTCCCCATGCCCTCTGCCTTGGTGTAATCCTCGATTCTGCGCTCAGATTCACTCACACTGCCCTCAGATTCACTCACACTCACATTTACTCTCGTAGTCCTGTCCCGACAGTAATCTCTATATGGGGACGGGTGGTGGGGTATAGAAAATAGGCAAGTCTAAATGCTGGTGTCTCTTGAGGACATTTGTGCTATCTCCTCTCATTAATGATGTGTAAGCCTACTGTGGCAGACACCTGTGACTGACAATTCAATATAACAAATTATTTTAAGCATTTTTCTGTCTCTCCCTCTCTCACTTTACAAGCATGTTTTTGTTATTTTAAAACAACTTTCTTTTTCTTTAAGAATAGATGCACCCAATGTTATTCCAAACCGTAATAGTGTTATCGGAAACCATACCATTTGCGGGCGCAGGCAATGTTATCCCTAAAGAAATACATTTTATCATGTTTAACAGTTTAAGAATTAACTATTTTGGCTAGCCTGATATATGACTTTGGGATAACCCTGGCTACATTTGTACATGCAAATTACCAGCATCAAGAGTTAACAATGAAAATTCAATATAGGATATTTACTGTACGATGTGTTTTAGGCATAAGACCAATAGCTAAAAATTACCTGTGTTAATGTGTGACCCAGCTGAGATTTTTAGATCTTGTTTATGGATAAAGAAAAATGCACCTGATGAAAACCCCTTAGTGTAATATGCAGTATGGAAAAAATGCTACCTAAACATTAAAATGGTTTGGAAATATGCTGACCAGTGTTACACCGGAGTTATACATCCTAGAAAGCATTTTCTCATGTTAATTGTGTGGTCTACAGTGCAAATACATCAAGCAATTCTGTATTTATTATGACAGAAAACTAAATGTGCCCACGTCAATGAGAACGAAGCCAGCTACAGTCTGTGAAGAATCCAGTAGTCAGAACGAGTAGTTTTCAATTGTATCTTACAAATTTGTAACATTGTGTATATGTTGTGTTTATAGATTTAGAAAATATATATATATATATATATACACACACACATATACATACACATATACACACACACACACAGTATGTCACGCAGAGGACTTATGTCCGAACATGAATCAGGCCCTGTATGCCGCACTCGACTCAGCAGTCTTTTAGGAACATTTTGAAAAGGAGAAACGTACAGTACACATTAAGATCATGAAATATGTATTTCGTGTAAAAAAACAAAATTTCATTGTGTTTTTTATTTATGATTATAGTAGTACGAGGTGTTAATGTATTTAATATTTTATCCATGTGTTCTGCTATAACTTTATATTGCACATATGCATTGTACGTATCCTGCAGTCTGTTCTGCCTGCAGACGGCAAGTAACGTCTTTGCTATGGAAGACTTCAACTCTCTCTGCAGTCAGAATTGTTGCAGGTCTTTTGGTGACCTATCAAATACCAAGATTGTACAGATGCTTCATTTCAGAGAACAATAAATTTAAGACAAATTCACATTTACCATTGTTCCTCCATTTATCGTCAGTCTTGTCAGTGCATTTAAAGTCTGAAATCTTCCTATGTCCTCCCCTTATCTCTAACCATTAGATCATAAGCCATTTTGGGAGCATGGTCCTCCCTACCCTTTGTTTTCATGTCTGCATTTATTTTGTCTATCTTGTATGTCCCTGTTTTCTGGATGCTGTGTTTTTCCTATTGTCCGGCAATATGGAGCGGTGTGGCACTAACTCAACAATAATAAACAAAGGTTGGGATCACACACACAGCCAGGTGTATTTATCTTTGTACAGAGTGACTTAACACTTTAAAACAACTGATTCTACCAAGATTTATGTGTATCTTGACAAAAGAAGTGAACACCTACATAATCAATTATTGCATGATTTTTGTTTACAATTAAGAAAAAGCTAACTTTATTTGAAAATGTATTGTGTTAAAAGAGGAAAGAATTCCTGAATAAAAACATTTTTATTCCATGACATAAGACTATAGGAGGGTGAATACTTCTTTTTAGCCACTTCTACCAGCAATTCAGACTGGGGGAGTGCATGTGGGTGTTGGGGAATTGGTGCTAGCAGTGGGATGTTTGTCTGTTTGTAGCAGGCACAACGCTTTCTGCAAACAAAGCATACCAAACCACAAAACCACATTGCAAATTGGATAACACATTAGACCTCACCCCCGATTTCCCCCAACCATATACCAACCATCATTAAAAGGGTTGTACATGTGACTTGTGACAATTTACTAGAGAGGTCTGGAAAGGGGAAGGGGCTGTTCAATGCAGCATCAGATTGGTTATGATGGACTCTCTTATATCACTTGAACCCCCCCCCCCCCTTTCTCCCAGGGCAGCTAAAACGATTTTATATTCACTACTACTAAAAAGACACAAATAGTCACACAAGACATAGCAAAAAAAGTAAATTTAATGTTTATACATAAAACATTTGGTCAGTTTAACTGACTACACAGGACATATGCACAGGACTTGAAACATGCTTGTAAAATGCCTTTCAAAGTGTTTAAATTTAATAAATAGCATACAGACAAACACAATTTTCATATTAATATTCAGTATACATCCTTAAAAGAACATGGCAAAAAAAATAAAATAAATAAAAACAGCAGTCGGTTTTCTAATGTAACGCAGGTTCGTAAATTTACATTGAATTTCATATTACAAAAATATAGAAGAAAAAAACAAAAAAACCACAAAATAGTGAAAAAATACCTTGGAACCAGCAATGAAACATTAAGAACCCAGATAAAAGAACTATTAGTATAAGCAAATCTGTCTGTAGCAAAAGCATTAACCACCTGAATATATCTAAGAAAGCGCATAGTGTTTTAATTAGTGCATGTATGTAGAGATATACACACATAGATTCACAGAAGTTGTGTAGGTACCGTGTTTCAAGAAGACCATCAAAGCTGTTTTAGACGTACCGAATGCCCAATTATTTATCAAGCAAGACTAGCTCCAAGTACTATTCCTTACCAGACAAAAGTGAAGAGTTATATTTATGTACCAATACATAAATTGAAAATACACTGTAAAACTCAAACCTCCCAATAAAAAAAAAAAAGACACATACACACAATATCCACTAAACTCCAATAAAACGTACTAGGAAAATGCATGGCATTACATTTCTTTCGCCTGCAAAGTTATGATTATGTATTGGGCAAATTTTAATATCTAAAAAAGAACTCCAGCCAAAATGTAAAATGTAGTTTTTGGTGAAGTTGAATAAGTTAATATAGCGTTCATAGATCTACTTACCTGGAGGGGTGTTCACAAAACAGAGGATGTCTCCGATAAGTCAGCAATGCCGGGGGAGGGCAGACATGCTAAACTGCAGGTTTGAAAAAGTGGAGATGTTGCCTATAGCAACCAATTTATTTAGTACATTCTACAAAATGACAGATGGAATCTGATTGGTTGCTATAGGCAACATCTCCACTTTTTCAAACCTGCCGCTCGGAACTTTTTGAGGGATGCCACGCCTCAAAAAAATATAACTATGCCATAACTTTCATGATGCCACCCAAAAACTTTGTTTGTTTTTTAGTAGTCTAAACTATACCGGCTTGGCAAAAAGGAAGGATGGTGTGTGTACAAGCAATGATTATTCCATAACACAGAGATTGATCTCAATGATCTGTGCTGTCAAACGTTTCTGATCTATATCAGAAACGTTTCCGCGCAGATATAAAATATATTTAGTTGTTCCATCAAACAATAGACACGTGTGCATGTTTAAAAGTTTCGGAGGACCTGCCAGCTGCAAACAGTGGCGGCAGCCTGGGTGCATTGTACCAATATTGTTTTAGAATGTATAATCTCAGTGAATCAGTTCACTGGGAGTCTGTTCTTCATGGATACGTAGTAATAAGTCCATAATAAGCTGAACACATTAAGCAGATCTCCGTTGTAGAACATGAAAATCATAGTCCCCCCCCCTCCATGATTTTCTGTAATTGTTTAAAATATTCAAGGCTTACATTTTCTTTGGTAAAAATGTAATTTACTATATTTTGGGTTACAGCTAAACTAATTGGCTAGGTTTTGTAACGTAATATACTGCATTTTAAAATTTAATTAGTACAAATCGCCTTTATGTGTTGTTTTGTTAGGATGGCGTATCGTTGACTTGTATCTTATACCTGGAGAGGCTGTATGGGGACAGGAAGGTGTAGATTGTGTACAGTAAGGGACTATTCATGTAGTTGTGACACAATTGGTGAGTATGCATGTGCAGAATTACTTTTCAGGACGCATATTGGCCCTCTCTAGCATTTATATCTGTAGCTTTGCATCCATTATAATATGAAGTCACAGCTGTCTATTTGCATTACTTAATTAACTCTTCCATTTGGACTACTGCAGTAAATGTTGGAAAACAGATGTTTATATTCAATTCAATGTGTATTTATTAATAACTGTCAAGACACTATTCTTTCGTGTATAGGACACTTCATTGCATACAAATAGGGTAATGGGATTTATTTGTAGTAATTGCCTTTACTACCAACACTGTCAGGCAACATCTCCACGATATAGTGGAGCATAATAGTATATGCTTGTCATGTCCGATGCAAAAGACGTTCGAGCTGGATGCATTGAGATGCATCACTCTCAACATAGACTCATACGTATATTTTGAGTAAATACGTGTTCACCTCTAGATAAGCCCCAGAGTGACTGTGGTACGATGCCCCCTGTACGTCAATAGATCAATATGACAAAAGCTGCTATAATCGCCACAGCAGTCCGATTCACAAATAAACACGGCCCGAGTATTGGAAAAACATTTGTCACAATGATGTTTGTCTTGCCAGTGTGCTGGCTGTACATGGCAACACATCACAGGCAGATATTAAACAGCGCCCACAGACAAACATCTGATACAACTGCTGCATTTCAATTACAATATGGAACAAAGGCAAGAGGGGAAGACAGGAAGCCCTATAAACAACTGTCGCAGAACAGAAGCAAATGTAATATTTCTTCCAATGAACTATTGAAGCAGAGTAGAAAACTCATTTATGTGTATGACATGACCGCTATACACAGAGCAATTATATACTCTGGCCAAATTATAGTGAATCTTTTACCTAGGACCAGTCAGCTTTCATTACTGACCACTACGTGCAAAATAAAAAAGAGTTACTGAAGTGCAAATGTAGTTACTTCAGTAATATGTGATGGCTTAATGATTACACAAGTCAGGCAGATACGGATCACATGACTAATGTCAACAGGCGGCTACTGACCGCGAGGGTAAATGAGTACACAGGCGGCTAAAGAGAAGAAAGTGCTAGCTAAGGCCTATCTGGGGAAAACATATATACAAGAGAAGGAATGAAGAAAAGGGAGTTACTTATACCAGTTAAATTTGGAAAATGGGCAGTATGAAGAGTTATGCTGCAGTGACACCAACGCTCAGCAGCGTGGGAGACGGGACAGGACTAGGCAGAAAGGCAGAATAGTACACAGCGACAATCACACAACACAGGGCTTCCGTGGGATGTGCAAAGGTTTCCAGCAATAATTTCTACTCAATAATGTAAGCGCCACTCTCACTCCCATGCTACAGGACCACTCCTAGAGACAGGGACTTGCCTTTAAAGACAAATGGTAGTCACCACCACCAGCATGACATTGGGTCCCCCACCCTTGTAGACTAAAGCAGAGGATTTCAATTCACACTACTGTGTCTTTTTCTAACATAGGCGCTCACTGGATAGAGTATGTCATGCTAGAAACTGCAATCGGCACCTCTAACACCACCAAGCGCAGAGGAGCCGCTGCAGCACTGCCTAGGGCAGAGTTACACTGAACTGCGCATTCCGCTATCTGGGAAGAGGGACAGCATTGACTGAAATGTGTTTTTATTGGACAGAACCTTTAAGCGCTATACATGCACTATTTATGGACACGTACAGAAGGGGTTTACATGTATGAACCTACAGCACATTCTCAACGCGAAGACGACAAAATCACAATTACATATTTAAAGCTACTGGGTAGTTTAGACAAAAACCCTCTGCCCTGACCTCCGAAATGGTCACATCTACACAAGATGAAGTCACAAGTAATTCAATTTAAATGATCAATTATATTCCCTTTAATTAGAATAAGCATTTTATACAAATCAATCTGCAATAAGGAACGAGTTTGGTACAGTGCACCCATTCACTGCAGCCACTGTGTGGACTGGACCAATACTTAGAGGACCATCAGTTTACCAGAAACCAGTGACACCACTGAGGCACTTCTACACTTTATACCTCATGCCTCAATGTCACTAGCTCCTAGTGAGTTAATGGGCTGTCGCATCAATATTTTCTCAGACCCCAAAGTGGCGGTCTGTCTGAGGTTTACACTTTAATAACGCCCTCCTATACTGATGAGATGCACATCAAAAGGAAAGGTAAAGGCAGGGGGAACACCACAGGACAA
Source organism: Mixophyes fleayi (assembly GCF_038048845.1). Classification (NCBI taxonomy): domain Eukaryota; kingdom Metazoa; phylum Chordata; class Amphibia; order Anura; family Limnodynastidae; genus Mixophyes; species Mixophyes fleayi. The sequence continues at coordinate 253,453,240 of NC_134406.1, forward strand.
AACTAATTTAAACTCTATATACTTTGGAGTTTATTTACGAAATGACGGTAATTATTGGGGGGAATTAATAAAAACTAGTCCAAGCAGAACATGTAAACCTGCCCAAAACAGGCTACCGTCACTTCCTAATCAAAGGAGACTCCGCCCTTTGCGTGGCCATATCAGTGTCGCGGTGTGTGTCGGAAACACATTGTGGTCAGAAGAAGAATCGGGTCATTATCAGGCGATATGATTGCTCAGCAGTATTGTGTCAGATTACAGCCTAAACCAACAACAACCAATCTGATGCTGGATTTAAAGGACTACACTGAACAGCCAAGTTCTGATATCCAATTGGTTGCTGTGCGTTACAGCAATACATTTCTCTTTGAACCACGTTATTAAATAAACCCCTGTGTCCAGGCCTCTGCTCTTACAGAATATAAAAAAAAGAAATCCAATATGGTTTGCGTTTATGAGAAAGGGATGTATCTGCAAAATGAAATGTTGAGGGACAGATTAAGGTATTCTTGTGATGATCTTTGTAGCATGCTGTACGATGTTATCCTCTGTTGCAGTGACACCATAGGGTATAAGCAGGTACGACAACACGTGAAATATAATATTTGCCGTTTTTGCAGCACCTCTGAACAGCAAAATCTCCAAGATTTAATCGACAGTAAAAGGTCTCCAATAGTTATATTGAAGTCACCATTTTCCCATGTTATAACATGTCATTTCAGAAAAAGAAAAATGTGATACAAGTAGTAAATAAAATACAAAATAATAATAATAAAAAAAAAAAGTAGACATATTTTACATTCCAATAAAATAATACAACCCCCCCCCCCCACAAAAATGAAAATACACGTAACACATCTGCACAAACATCCTGACCAAACCCTGATCTGCATTCAACTTCCTCGATTACGATTTTTGCATCAGAAGGGTCAATACATTATATCCAAAGTGAAGCCTCTTCTATAACTAGCTGTGTTCTGGTAGAAGTAATCGTTGCTCACAGAGCCATGTACACAACTAATCGTTCTATAGCGCAAACTATATTCTAACTTGGTACCGTTGTAAGAGCCATAGATCATCCGCCTACATTTCTGCAGACAAGAAAACCATTCACGGTAATAACCAGAAGTGCCATGAAGGAGAACCTGGGCCTGTAGTAACTTGCTCCCATCTGAATATTTCAAGCACTCATTTGTTTGTGAAGTACAAAACAGTGACTAGATATTGCTCCAAAAACATGTATCCACAGTGTGGCGTGCCTAGCAGAGCAGCAATGCCTCGTCATCACTAGTTTCATTCTTGAGCACCGCTTCCAAACATGTGTCCGGGATCTGAGCGGTGTGAACGATACCACAACACTCACACGGACCATCGCGACTGCAGGACCTCACCCCTTGAAGCGTCGCAAGTCCTTGCCCCTGATCTGAGGAGAGATCAAGTAATGGTCTAGTACAGTCATTAAGGTCAATGTCTAATGCTGGAATCAACATCTCTACATCGTCGTCATCATCATCTCTTCCACCACCGCTGCTGTCAAGTTGCCTCAGAGGGCTTTGGTTTTGAACTGCAGAGCTTGACCTCCCGAGTGTAATTCGTACCCAACGCAATCCTTGAGTCATTCTACTAAGAGCACTGCTGAGCTGCTGGCGTGCTGGACTGACAGATGCTTCCACAGCAGGTATCTCCCTGCCGTTATCTGTTGTGTTACTGCTGGATGCTGGAGTCCAAGCGCTCCCACTGCCACTCACTGTGACTTCCACAGCAGAAACAGGGGGAGTTTTTTGAGGCAATGGAGCAGCAACACCACCGACTGCCCCCCCTTGAGCATCTCTCCTCTCGTGTTCCCCATCAATGTCATCAGACTCCACAGAGAAGAGTCCCCTGTGAGTGTTACCCCGATCTCCATCTCTGTTTGCACCCTGGCTTGCAGGACAGTCTCCATCAGTGGACACCAGGGCCAAAGAACCAGAGTTACGTGACCGCACAAAATTGTAAATTCTATTCCAAATGTTGCTGGATCTGCCGGTTATTGGGAGCCTAATAGACGTGAATCCCAGCTGAGAACGCACAGCGAGTCTTAAGTTTTCCAAAACAGAAGCCTGTAAAAACAAAAGTGAAAATAATGACATATAGTAGCTCTTTTTACCACTTCAAAATCCGAACAGTGCAGATAATGCAGGAATTACTATATACATGGGCCTAAAAAAGTCACCCCCTTCTCCCTTTATGACCAGACCAAATGTGATTTTATGCGATGCCTCGATTCAAATAATGATAACCTTTTGATTTCTTGGTCAATGCTAGTGAATTTTATATTCAGTAAAGAGGAAGCGCTCTCTTTTGGTAACACATTGCCTAAAATATATTTGTATTTTAAAGGCATTCTACAGCAGAAAATAGCTAAAATATGAAAAGGAACAAAAATAAAAATAGGATATTTCAGTTCAACATTATTTTCCTACTTAAATACTACCAATGTGTGTACCAGTTCACGCAAATTCTTAATGTAGGAGAAGGGATGGGATTAGTAAGACAAAATTTAGTGGGAAGGGAGCTGGCATTATATGGGTGGGTTTGGAGCGAACGTCATTCTTTCGCAAGAGTGTGTCTTACTGAAGCAAAATAAGATAGGCATGACATCGGTTATGGAAAGAACTTAACTATTTTTAAAACTTTTTTCAAAATACAAAAATTTTTTTGAATTACTTTGCAGCCCTAATAATATATTAATTTTTGAAATCTAATGAATCTTTCCAGCACTCCAACCGTATCAAATTCTTTGTTACTTAGAGCGAATACAAGCTTATATGCAAGATCCTATTTGATCCAGGTAACACTGGACCCAGTAGATTTAGTGGAAGGGGAGATCTGATCTATTGGTGCTCCAATCACACAGACAATTCTTGGATTTGAATTGTGTCTGTAAATAACACTTGCTGGATTTCCACACATAACATGAATAAGTAGAAAGATGCAAAGAAAAATGGAAAACATTTACCTGGTTTGGAGAACACACCGGAAAGTCCTCAACTGGTGGAATTAAACCCTGAGCGATCAGTTGCCCGTAAGAAGGAGGGGCTTCCCGTCTCAATAAATCAGCCTCCACACGTGAGAGCTGAGTCTCAAAGGACCTGTAACAAGGAGATATGTTACATGTTGAGACTTTACATATGTGCTAATAACTACGTGGCTGGGCGCTATGTATATCTAGCAGGTGTGGTACAGAGCGGTGTTTAAAGCCCAATTTATGAGCCATTGTAAGATTTTCTAGGTGTTCCCAAGGGATACGTAGAAAATATCCACAGATGGCACATACTGCTATTAAAACATTATATATTACAGTCTCCAGAATCTGTCCATTCATCATGAAGCTGTGCACAAATTGTTATGACCACGCGGTTTGTAAATCCTGGTATAACAGTTTGTTTTGTTCTCTACTATTATTTTGGAATTGTCTTGTGTGCTTCCAAAGAGCAGGAACACGTCCCAAAAGGCAGGTAAGTGATTTAGGCAGGTAAGTGATTTAGGCAGGTAAGTGATTTAGGCAGGTAAGTGATTTAGGCAGGTAAGTGATTTTCCATTCTAGTGTCTATAACTGCGTGATAACACCAATAAGTATTGTAAAGCGGAGTACAAAATCTCTATGGTTGAATCGTAAAGCGCACCAAAGACCGGAGCTCAAAGTACAGAACTCTGGCACTAGCGATTCCAGCAATGAGGATAACATTCTGACTTGTGCAACGATGCAGTAAATGACGATCACTGCACAGGTATCGAATATTTCTGCTTTAGTGGGTTAAAAGGAATATCTTAAGTAAAACGTGGCCCTAAAAGGTTGATTTGATGGGGTGAAGTGTTGGGTAGAGAGGGTCGGCCAGAAGCGAGGGGTGCGTAGCAGATCTCTCTGGATTCTTCACCACCCCTGGGAGCACACAGCAGTTGCAATGAGTGGACCCCATGCAGGAAACCTATTGGAACCAAGTTTGACTTAAGATATTCCAACTAAAAAAGCTTAGTTGAACCCAAAAATGAAAATGATCCTTTAAAACCCGATATAAACATTAATAAATTCACAGATGTGCGCAAGAAACTAAAATAAAACTTTAACATTGAACTAAAACACCCAAAATTTAAAGCACTTAAGTCATTACTCTTACATGGAGAATTTAAATATCAAGTGCGAATTCCTCACATGAACTGTTGATGACAAGTTACTTAAAAATGGATGGGGCGTGCGTGTTACAAGAAATGGTATCTAGCTAGAATTAGTAGAGGACATTATGGGGACAGGTTGGGTGCTGCGACCCACAACCTCCCACATCTTACCATATATGGGAAGTGGTGGGCAGCATCATTGGCTCAGACCGGGAGTGTGGTGCGGGGCTGTGATATCATAAGCGCTACGGAATCTGTCTAAATGATGATAGCCCAGGGCCAGACTCGCAGCGCATCAGAGACATGAACAGGCTGCAGGCAAGAAGCCGCCGATCCTCCATGCCCATCGGCCGGCGCTCACAGCGGGGGCACTACGGGAACATTAAAAATACTGGCTATCACTCTTTCAGTGTCCGAAACGCAGGTTGAGAAGCAATTTATTCCACGTCAAAAGCAGCAGACAATGGAATGTGAGATGGGACAGCAATTTATATTTTGTGCTCTTAACCACTGAGTCCACTCAAGTTCTTTACATACAAAATATAAACTGCACTCAATCACTAAGAATACCCCCCCCCCAAAAAAAGTTATACACAGTGAAACAAGAAAACAAACAATAAAACAGATTGGACATAAAATATTTTCACTTACCTGCGTTCAAACATGCGCAAAGAGTAGAGTTTGCAGGTACATCCTAAAGCAATAACAAGCAGTAGCCCGCATATGAGGCTGCCAATAACTGCTGCAGTAATAACACGAGTGGGCACGATCACAGGGCAATTTTCCTCGTCGCTGCCATCCCCGCAGTCATCTTGCGAATCACACACCCAGCTTTCAAAGACACAGCGATTATTTTTGCAGTGAAAATTACCCGGTTGGCAAAAGAAGCAATTCTTCTCATCCGACCCATTGGGGCAATGATTCTGGTAATTGCACCTGTCAGAACGGGGGTAGCAGACCCCGTTTCTGGAGCAAGGGAATTCATCTTTTTGGCACATCGTACAGTTTAACTCATCTCTTCCGTTGGGGCAATGCCAGTAGCCATCACATCGCTGCTGTTCTGTATAACAGCCCCAGTTACCACCGCAGGGTATCTCCCACGGGAGACAAAAACCATCCACTTGGTACGTTGCGTTAAATCCTCTGGCGGCATTAACCTTATCAGCACAAAAATGCACCCGAATCTGCCCAGAAGAAGAGACGACTGTAAGGGGAGCATGGGAGTCAAAAGCAGTTAAAACCCGCAAGAGTTTATGCGAATTTTCGTCTAGGCCATCATATATTTTCACATAGTCCCCGTAGCCAGTGCCATCCAACTTGAAGTCTGTGAAACGCAGAATGACTTTGCGTCGATCTCCAGTGTCGATAAGCCACGTGCAGTTGCTCCCAGGGGGATAGAAGTCAGGATAGTTGGGAGAGCTAAATGCACCATAAAAATATTTAAGTGACTGCCCACATGTGGGCACATCACAATCAATCTCATCCCCTAGGTCCAGGCAGTCAATATTCCCATCGCATTTCAAAGAGTTAGGGAGACAAGTGTAGGCTTTAGTGAAACGCGACAGACACTGAAACCGATTGGAAGCACAGGGCTGGAATGCAGCCTCTGTCGGGTGATTAACTTTGGCACACAACTTTTCATCTGAGCCATCGCCGCAATCGTCCATCCGGTTGCATTTTAATGTCTCCGAAATACATTTTCCATTATCGCAGCGGAATCGATTCCGCTCACATTTTTTCTTTCCTTGAAAAGTGAAAAAAAAAAAAAAAGGTTTCACATATAAAGTCATGAAAGGATTAAACACAAAGTAAAATTCGGATACAGGAATGACAGCATCACAGACTTACAGCAGTGCTCACTTTACAATATAACATTAAAAAATATTCATTCCATGATAAGGCCACCCACTTATACCACCACCCTTGGTATAATAACAATTTTGGCTGTAGTTCTAGACTGAATGCATAAACGTACAAACACTGTAGTATCTACGATTGTGGATCCAAGGGCTATATAACAAAAACAAAACACACAGACAGTCTCAAAGTTCTTCAGTTATGGTAATTTCTTCAAAGGTTGAGACATTTGTACATTTTTATTAATGGCCATTGCACATAAAAACAACTTTTATTTTGTTCTCCTTTTAAACCGCAGGTAAAATAGGATCTAGTGGATACACCAAGTAGAGGTCATTAAAACTAGAACCATGCATTGCAACATCGTACATCTTTGTTAGGGACCAATGGTGAGCTCCCAAGCATATACGAGTATAGTATATGTAAAAATATCAACAGCTAATCAGATATAGATGGAGCATGCTTCTTTGTGACAAATGGTGTGATCACTTGACACAGATTGTCCCATTAGGGGTAACAACAGAGGTGTCTGGGGGACTGCCAATTACACCTTAAGTCACAAAGTGACTTGCTCCGTCTGTATATTAATAAAAGGACACTGCAGAGAGACTGTCTGCGCATAATATAGCAGATAACAGTGGACATAAAGTTTCCATTGAGATGGATAAAAAGGTTATGTACAGTGCAATGTCAGATGTGTTATTCTTGCAGGGAAATGTTACATTAGACAGCAGTGAGTGTTCTAGGTCACAGCAGGCTTCATGTTGGATTAAATTGTAGCCCTTTAAAGTGGCAACAAAGCTCCAGAAACGATGTAAGAAATAATCATAGCCAGGCATGTGTTAGATTACTGCTGCTGCAAATGCATTACTGCAGGTGTAAATTCTATTTCAATCTATTAAATAAATCTCATTAGTAGAACTAGGAAAATGCAATTATTTATTTAGACTATGTACGGGATGCATCCAAACCAGCCATATGATATTGTGAAATCTACTGAGGCAGGTATACCTCAGAGCTGGACAGTCATGATCTGACGTTACTAACACAACAAGCACCCTTCAAGTATGAACGGGAGTCCATCCATCAAATCACCAGCAAGAGGTCTCCTTCCCTAACCTGATGCACGTGCAGAAGGATAGGAGAGCTTGCCTGTGATGCAACTGCGGTAGTGTGTTAGCGCACCATGTCGTTGTAACAGAGTTAGGACTGGTAACTCTGATAGGTGGGGGTATTTAAAGGTTCATTTTGTATTGTGTTTTCATTATTGACAAAAGGACTGGGAAAAAATTCTTTGTACTTTCAATTACAAAGTCCCAGGAGTGCTTCCTGCACATACACTGGCATTCCTTGTTGGTCATCCCCACCTGACCATCAGCAATTAAGTGTCACATAGCACCTTCTAAGGGGACTTTCTGTTATCAGCAGACCTTAAGAGATCACAATGTTTTGGGGCGTGGATTTCCACACATCTGGCAAGGAGAAATACATGTCCACAAAAATCCTGTGTGCCACACAATGGACTGCTAATAAACGAGTCATTCCCTCATAAGTCATCTTGTAGCCAATCTTTAAATTTCGGTGTCTTACTATTTGCGGATAAGGACTCGCTCACCAATGTACTTTGCAGCTACAATGTTACATTAAGTCATACCTGCAGTATAAGATAGCCGAAACCCTTTCCTGGAAATACGGTCGTCTGCGTGGAACTTTATCCACACGTGGTCTTGTAGGGACGTATATGGGGCTGGAATTGTAGATCCACATGCTCTAGCACCATCCTGATTTTGTGATGGGCCTATGGATAACCAATCAAAACTGCAGGTGGCCGATCCCTGGAGATCAAATTCTTGAAAACTGCAAAAATTACAAAACACAGAACCTGTTATTATAGCAAACATGAGATCCATCAGTCTCTGCTGGGACAACCTATTTAAAACAAGAAAAACACTATATGGCAATTAGAGAGTAGTATAAATCTGTAATACTATCCATGTAGGTTTTGATTTATGTATCTTTCTTTAACCTACAATTGTATAATGCTGCGGAATATGCTGCAGCTTTATAAATAGAACAGGTAGAAGTTCACTCAGAAGAAGACTCAGCAACAACACATTCATAGACCTACGTCAGGGGACTGGTAAAGTGTCTTAGTAATCACAAGGACATCTTCAGAGAACTCTTGTAAGGAATTAGTATTGTGATTCGCATTATAACATAGCCTTGTAATTATCTGTCTCTACTCAAGAGGGTCAGATGCCCATGAATTTCTCCTGACAGGATGTTACCGGAAAGCTTTGATATAATTCAAAGTTACACTCATGTCATTGAATTACAATTGATCGGATTGATCACGGGGCATGCTCAAAGGATACATCATATAACCTGATCTACGGTTAGCTGTGTGCAAAAGGAAGTGTTGCCGGTAGCAACCAGATTAAACCTGTCATTTTTCTGTTTAAAAAATAAACAGAAACCTGTGATTGGTTGTTACGGGCAATGACACATTTCTCTTATAGGCACATTCACGTTATGGCTGTTACGTCTATAATCAAGCAAAAGGGCAATACATACCTGATGGTGATTATTTCACCAGGGTTTGCATGAATGTACCAACTACAGTTCACTCTGGACGGGTATTCTACGGGCCATCCGGGGCTGGTGATGGTGCCGCTGGGCTGTCTGATCTGCTCAGGTATCCCGCCGCAAGCTAAAATAACACAGACAATTTTAAATCTCTCGTTTAGTCCTCAAATGTGATGAATTTAATCTCATGTTTTAAAAACAACACATAACAGATTTTGCTTTATCATCATTTAACAAAAAATAAGCCAAAAAAAAAAGAAGCCATGTGTGAAAAAACAAGCACGCCCTTCCAGCTTCCGTGTCAGTAAATCTGAAACCAGATGCTGCAAATCAAGTGCACTACGTTATCATGATCATCAGGAAGTGCTGCCATCTGTATATAAAAGCAGAACGTTTGGCCATTCAGTCTGGATCACTCAGGTTTGTGTTAGCACAATGGCAAGGAGAAAAGACATCTGCAATGATAGAGGAGAAGCAACTGTCGCTGCTCATCAGTCTGGGAAGTGTCATCTCCAAACACTTTGAAGTCCATCATTCTACAGTGAAATTATTATTTACAAATGAAGGACGATGAAGACAACTGGCTAATCTTGCCAAGAGAGGCCATCACAGCACATTCACCTAAAACATTATACTGTATGATGCTCCAAGAAATCAGAAAGAATCCAAACGCTACATCCGGTAAACTACAGGTCTCTGTTAACAAGGTAAATGTTAGAAGTCAAGGAGGAAAGAATGGTATGGATTTCATGGAAGGGTAGCCAGGAGAAAGCCCATCACAGGACGGTTTAGATTTGCAAAGTTTAGATAAACAAAGCACAAGAGTCCTGGAACAATGTCCTCTGGGCAGACTAGGAGGAAATCACCCCAACAAAACACAGAACATCACCACAAGAATCTCAACCATCAGAAGACACAAAGAGGGGTAAGGTACCCCAACTAAGACAAGAACCCAAGGTATGTACACTTTAAAAGAAAAGCCTTTCATTGCTATGTTCACAATCCTCAGAGATAGAGAGAAGAAAGAATGAAGGCTTTGTTGCGGCCAAGTCAAATTCCAGAACTCAACCCGAATATATACTGTGGCTGTACCTTTAGAGGACGGTGCCATAAACCATGCCCTCAAACATCAATGGGACAAAATTCCCAAAATATGACACAGGAGACTGTTAAAACAATTGTGACATTATTGCTGCTAAAGATGGCTCTACAAGCTACAAAATCACGGGGTGGATGCTCTCGCACACAGATTCTTCCAATTTACTTTTTACTGAATAAATCTGATATTTGACACACACAATAAGATTGATCAAATTCGAGGACTTTGTGATTGTTAATTATGTCCAGATCTGTAAAAATACGGATTTAAAATCAGGTGTACTCTTCATATTAACACTTAATAATAATGAATAGTCAGACATTTTAAAAACAGAGCACACATCTGAATAAACTCAGAAACATCATATTTCAAAAAAGATTTTAAAAACAGACGAATTAAAAATGTAAAAAATTAAATTCCCAGAAATTCTGAAAAATTCAGTAAACACCGACATGAAACTTTAAACTTTAAAGTAGGCAGCAATGCAATAAACTTTCAATGAAATGCTTGAAATATAAATTATTTTTAATGCCAGTAGATGGCGCTATAAAACCACTTCACAGGGAAATCCAAACTGCACTGAGAGTCATGTGCAGTCACATTTCACATTATGGTTATCAGAGAATTAGTGCCTGCTCTGAATGTAAATAAAGATCATCCCATCCAATGCCCGAAACCAAAGTACCCCGACTTCTGAAATATCACTGCTAAATATACATGTTCCCAAACATGCACGTAATACTGTATGAGCAGCTGACACAATTACAGAAAATGTGGCAAATCTGTGTTACATATTTACACGAAACCCGCAAACCGTCCTCACATTTGAATAAAATTAAATTTTCTATAAAAGTGCTGCACTTATGCTGTTGACTATAAGCATTTCAACGGTAACAATCTCTGACACATGGGTAATCAGTTCCACAACGTGTGGTGAATGGGGTGTATACAGAGATAAATGGCTGCGTCATTGATCCCTATGGTAACAAAACAATCAGTGTGTTGCTTTTGTTACAATGCCAGTGTGCACTGTAAGGTTTTACGTAAAACAAACAACAATTCTTCAAGGGAAGAGCTCACTAGTGTAATATATAGACACATTATACCAGTGTTGGCTAAACTGCGACACTCCGGGTGTTGTGAAACTACAAGTCCCAACATGCTTTGCCAATATATAGCAGCTTATTGTTAGAAGGGTATAATGAGACTTGTAGTTTCACAACACCTGAAGTGTCACAGGTTAGCCAACAACACTGCATTATACTAAGACTTTGCTGATTTTAAAAGTGACTTAATGGAGGTATTCAGCTTGCAGCCAATTGGCTTGCTTGGAACCAGTTTCACTGAGGCACTGGGGCTAATATTTATGAAGATACTGGTCCCAATGAACAGATAGGCTACATTCTGCCCCCTCTGTGCTTGGGTAACAGGTCAACTTAAAAAAACAACAAAAAACAGTATTTATAAACATGTTTTTTTTCTCTCCAAAGTAATTGATTGGTAGATACAAGCAACTGACGGATGTGGTCCACAGTATAAGGATGGGGTCACATGGGAATGGTTGGAAGCTGCGTTTTTTTTAACCATAAAAGTGCAGCATTGAGAGTCGGTCAATCGATCGCTTTGAAACACATAGTGGAATTGCCTCCTTGTCCCCCCACTACAGTCACAGAAGATTGTTTAATATGTGATTTTTCATTCGAACATGTCTGGGCAGCATCTACTCAATCAAGTATTTAAGGAGGCAGGAATGTGTTTTGTGTATATTTTCTCTTAAGAATTAACACACCATAAAAAGGTGGACATGCGTCACTGAATGTGTCACTCTGGACAGAATTCCCCTCAACCTGTAGGTGAGGAGTCTCTTATACAATACTTTTTTATTTGGAGGTATAACTGTACAATAAAACCCCTACTGTACCTGATGTTAGATATCCTCTCTAGCAGAGTGTATCAAACATGCACCTTTCCCTCACGCTGCGCCATATGCAGGAGGACAGACATATGCAGTCCTCTGTCTAGGACATGATGCCCACTGGTACCTCACAAACCCAGCATCATTGGGCCTGGCCCCCTGCGTCTCGAGAAAATACAGGAAATGGCATATATCTAAGGGTAAAGGCATCTGGCCAACATTTGGATATAGGGTAAGGTGTTATATTTGTAAAATATAAAAGATGGACTAATCTTAAAATCTGTGTCAATGGTCAGTATAGAAATATCGCCTGGCAACAGCAAACTGTTCAATTCTTAGATCTTGGGGTAAATGTATCAAGCTAAGAGTTTCCGGCGGGTTTGAAGAGTGGAGATGTTGCCTATAGCAACCAGAGTCTAATTATTTATTTATACATTCTACAAAATGACAGCTAGAATCTGATTGGTTGCTATGGGCAACATCTCCACTTTTCAAACCCGCTGGAAACTCTCAGCTTGATACATTTACCTCCTTGTGGAGACAAAACACCTCTAAACTATAGTCCCTCCTAATGTAATAATAATTCAAGACACAAAACTTTACCACAATTGTTTACTTTCATCAAAAAACGTTACGTGGAAAGTTTCTCCGATCTTATAACAGTAACAGAGTAACCAGGATTCTCTCTCTGCGCTGCCATCCAGGGTGCCCAGGTTAAATTTTCATTTCATCGAATCGCTGAATATATTGCCTTCAGCCGACTAATATAGGATTTACTTAGGAAGGAAATTAGGCAGTCAATTTAGCAAAGTGAATTCTGCTCAGAGCCAGGCAGATGTCATTTTAATCTTTTCTAAATATTTTCTGAGTTCATCTGCATAATTCCTTACTTTATACATTCAGCAATAAACTGTGTAACCAGTGTCGTTTTATAGGTTAAAACTGTTTTTTTGGAACTGATTTTGCTTTTTAATGATTCATAAAATATACAAAACTTACCCAGTGGGAGTCCTGCAAGATGAATGTTTTCAGAATGTTCAGCGTTGGCGCCATTTTCTAGAATAAAATTTGGATAATTAGCTATTTCCTCTGCAAAAAAACAAAACAAAAAAACTGGACATTGCAATCTATAAAATTGTCCACGACAATATATCAAATTTTCAATGAGAATTTGTAACATTGATTTACATTAAAAAAAAAAAAAAAAAAAAAAAAAAAAAAAGTGTGGCCTTAGAGAAAAAACAAAAACCAAAAAACATGTTTTGGCGCTAGTGTCCACCATGTGTGCTGGGGATAACTAAATTGAGAAAGATTTGTCTTTTTTTACTACAGGGATTCAAGAAATATATATAATTAAAAAAATAAATAAATATAAAAATAAAGTATAAAAAGTGTTTTTTTTTTCTAGAAGATTACTAAATATGTTACCAGCTTTTCTGGCATTTTATTACACTAGAAGAAATACGGCACTTATAAAAGCACAACTGTGACATGTAAGCCTGAAGAGGCAGATGTTGTGGAGGCCACAGAGGGGGCAGACAGGTACACACAACTAGACTGGGCAGAAGGTCACCAAGGACAACAACGTTGTCTGTTTAAATCTCTCCAGATGTTCCTGTAACAATTCCAGCAGTGTGTATGGTTCACTATGCTAGTAAGATTGTAAATGACACAGGAGCATAAAGGATGCTGGGTATATTATATGGTATTTTTTGCATGGTGATCCCTTTTCCCAATAGGCAACTTTCATACTTAAACACAACCTATTCTACTCCACCCATATGTACCTCCTATGCTGTCATAGCTGAACTAAGTGTTTGTGGCACGGAACCCTGGACTTCTGCAGACCACACAAGTCAACCAATCACAAGCGTCACATAGGAATATGTGTGATGACACCTATGGGTCACTGTGATCCTATGTAACTCTTTCACTGCCAACGACATAAGACAACCATGTAGCAATGCTCCTAGGTGCCTACAGACACATCTCCTAGAATGCGGCTCCTTCATGACCGCCGCAGAGATAACATCATTACCCTGTTCCTATTTCAGAGGAATCCCAAGGGTTTTCCTGATGTCCCAAAAGTGTGGTCCTCAGTGTGATCTATTAATCGCTATTTTCAAGTGGCCTCTTTCACCTTCCTAGGAATGTAGGACAGGTCAATTCACCATGGTTAGCTTCTAAAATGTCCACGAATATGTAGAACGCTCTCAGAATAAATATTAACCATCAGTCCGTTAATGAGAGGATATGGGTCTTTCTGATGCATAAAACACTTCTCCCACAGAACAACGGTTATAAACCACCATTAAACATAACATGTTTAGCATCAAACATCAGAGAGCTCCACTCATATCAAACCCTCCTTTAAATGCACTTGTGAGACTTGATCATTTGTTTCTATTGTCACCAACATTTTATAAATCTGCCGAAACTGAAGTAGATGTCTAATGAAATGAGGCTTGATCTGGAAACCACCTGTTATCACACACGGATGTAAGAGCACTGAAAAGTTTACCATAAACGGGCCTCAATGTGCTACTTGGTTCGAGGCAGAACGTCATTCCGACTGACTTGTGATGTTTTGCTGGAGGTATAATGGTAAAGGCGGGGGAGGGGAGGGGGGCAGATTTTAACAGTGAATGTGCAAATGGATATTATCATGGGTTAAAAATAAACGTGCCTGAGGCATATTGCATTTATATTTGCATGCAGGTCCACTGTGTATAATAAGACCCACACTAGCATACTCTGCTGAGCAACAAGCGACAACACAATTTTCCCACACACGTTAAGAGATTGTCTCCCGATTATATTTACCAACAGGTCAGTAATGAGCGGATCGATTACCTGACTCATTTTTACACCACGGACACCAAGATATTAGGCTTATTGTTCAGATCGCACCATGTATGTTATGCTCTCCCCAAATATATTCTCCCCGGAACACCCTTGCTGCTCTCCTAACAAACTTTCAACCAACAAAATTGTACAAACCATTTACAATTTAGCAAGATAAAGGCTAACGAGACACCAGGCCCTACCGTGGGTATCACTTAAACTTAGAGTGTCTCGGGGGAGGTGGGTGGTCTGGCAGTAGCTGGAGTTCTCTTTTGGTGATCCTGAAAGACAGACTCAGGCAACACGCGGCTCCACGGCCATTGTGAAATTAGAAGTCGAAGGCAAGCTGAGACTTATAGTTCCACATCAGCTTGAAAGCCGCAGGTTGCCTCCATCTGCTTTAGAAGCGTCTGTTTGCACAGAGATAATTTAAATGGACTTAATGCACCAAGTTCAACATAAAACTATTTGTACTAACGTAAGCTTGCTTGTCTTTTCCCCAAAAAATTTATTTATCCCAGGAAGGAATGATTTATGCATAGCCCCCATAATATTGAGGAGGAAAAGAAGACAATGTAGATATGAAACACAAACATGATGAACTACAATGATAGAACCGACCGTAGAATTCTAAGAGTGTTTAATTCAATGTGTGGATTCCGCAGGTATAAGGCAGAACAACGCGCGGCTTGTCTGCCAGAGGGCTGCTGAATTGTTAATACACCTCGCTTACTGAAAACTGTACTGTTCAGTTATTCTTTAACCCAGTATATCAAAGGCACTAACATTTAATAGGATGTAAAAATGAACAAAGCAGTAACACTCCCCTGTACGCTTACCTTCTAGAAATATTCTAAAAATTGCATACCAAGGTCACTATAAAGGAAAAGTATGGAAAGAAAATAAACTCTCCCCCAAACAGCAATCACATTAGTTTCTGGATAAACAAAAAGCCCCTTGGGCATAGCGTACGTAATTCATGTTCAATATACACATCCAGCATGTGTGATCATCATCATTCATTTATAAAGCACCACTAATTGGAGAGATCGAGGCAGACTAGGGTCAATTTGATAGCAGCCAATTAACCTACTAGTATGTTTTTGGAATGTGGGAGGAAACCCACGCAAACACGGGGAGAACATACAAACTCCACACAGATAACGCCATGGTTTTGATTCCTTTTGGTATACACTGTAACGGCACAAGCAAAAATCATCATTAAAATAATAATAAAAAATAAATAAATTGCAAGTCTACCATGCAAATTACATTTTGCAACATCACTGCCCAATTTTATGGCATGGCTCCAGGATTTCAATCTGCAAGAGGTACAAATCTTTACATATTTGTGAGAAGCTGGGCACCTCATTTTTCGCCCACATATTTGCGGGACGAAAGTGCTGAAATGCTATTCACGAGCGTGAGATGGCACATTTAGGGGGGCATCCCTCGGTTAGGCAGAGAACCACAGAAAATCCCCAAATAACCATTATAAGATGACATTTAGAGGAGACGGGTTATCCTTTCAATGGGACGACTACAGTACCTTCTTGATATGTAGCCAAGTGCATCTTTAGCCGCATTTTGTGTAAGAATAACATTGTAATAAAAATATTAAAATGTATTATAGTGACACGTGAATAAATACACTCCCAATGTCCTTTTGCGATTATTTTAAGACATTAATGAGATCATCTGAGCAGCACTTTAGGAAAAGAAATAAAAAGTAATTTAAAAAAATAAAAAATTAAAATGACCTAAGGCAGTGGATCCCAAACTTACTCAGTTAGAGGAACCCTTAGGGTCTCCATAATATTTTCAAGGCACCCCCAAGCCAAAATAATTACCAAGTTGAACCCACCTTGCTTACCACGGGTCCTAGCCGCGGCACCCCAGTGAGACTGCTACGGCACCCCCAGGGAGCCGCGGCACCCAGTTTGGGACCCATTGACCTAAGGTGTAGGATGGACTTTGGAGTAACGTTTTAACTCTTCACTATGCACAGAATGATTTCACCGGGTAGTTCCTAACACTAGAATGAGGGAATGCTGCTATGTATGTACAAGACAGATGACTAGAAACATCTGCACATGACGTGCACTGCAGGGGAGCCTTTCTTGTAGGTCATAAATGTTAATACGAGATGGAATGTTTCACATTTTAATGCTCTTCTTTTATTGAAAATGACATTAATGGCAGGTAACTTTACCATGTAAAAGTAAAACTGCATTTCATTACAGCAGTGTATCTGATTATAGTCACAATACCTAAAGGAAAAAAGATCAAATAGTAAATGTGATCACTAAAATGAAAAAGTCCTGTATTTAATAATAAGGAGATCTGAGATATAACAGACACCAGGAGATACCACAAAGCATCAGCCCCAGATGGGAGGGGAAGGGGGAAGGATATTAAGTAAATAAAACCACTAACAATACTACCTTATTGGGTAGCAAATGCATTGAAAAACAACTCTGCGATCATCTGTAGCATAATTGCTGCTGAAGTGCACTGCAGGTAGGCCTGCAAACGCTGCGGATAGACCGACGGGTCCCAGTGATCGCATGAGATGTCTCCTGCCAAATGCTGCGGATGGACCGACGGGTCCCAGGGATCGCATGAGATGTCTCCTGCCAAACGCTGCGGATGGACCGACGGGTCCCAGTGATCGCATGAGATGTCTCCTGCCAAACGCTGCGGATGGACCGACGGGTCCCAGTGATCGCATGAGATGTCTCCTGCCAAACGCTGCGGATGGACCGACGGGTCTCAGTGATCGCATGAGATGTCTCCTGGCAAACTCTGCCAAGAACTAAAAATATGAATCACATATGGACAGACAGCTGTCATAGTGGTAACGTGCAGACTTTCAGCGGTGCAGCCTGGGAAACAAAATATAAAGCCATATAAAATGTAATGTAAAAGCTGTCAGAGAGACTAGATGTAAAAGATTCAATGCCCCCAGCAAAATGTGGAATGTTATGATATAGATCAATAAAAACGCAATATATAAAATACTGCTGAAACACTGTAAATAATTTATGGAATTGGCCTGAAAATTAAAGGTTTAGAACAGTGGTCAGGGAACAGGGGTAAATTACCCCAAATGGGGTAAAAATGAAATTCCTGGGGTTAATGCTGCCGATTCACATGCTGTCAGTTGGATTGTAGACCCCTTTAAATGTGAAATTACTGTTGTACCAGAAGAGCCTCAAGGGCTGGCAGAGGCACTTCTTGAGCTTCGATACAATAATAAAGCACGTATTGCATTTGAAAACAAAGCAGATCTGTCATATTTTTGGATGTAAACAGCTGCAAAAGTATTCAAAATTGCACATGAAGAGGCAGTCAAAAAGTTGCTGCCTTTTGCAACAACCTACCTTTGCGAACAAGGATTTTCCACTCTAACAAGCATAAAAACAAAGCAGAGAAATCGATTGGACGCTGAAGACTGTATCCAATTTGCTCTGACATCAAAATGCCCCAATATTGATGATCTCGTATCAAAAATGAAGCAACATCATTTCTCCAAAACCTGAAGTTTTGAAGTTGAAGCTTTCAAAGAAATTTTGAATTCCAATAATAGTATATATGAATTCCTTCCTTTCAAATCAAGGGGGCAACGTCAGCGTATCTAAATATATTTGGGGGCAAAAGGTAAAAAAAAAAAAGTTTCCTGACCCCTGGTTTAGAATATGTATGTCAAAATAAAATAATCACTTTATATCATGTGTCAATTACACGCTGCGGAGGCAGACACTTTGTGGCCGGCACCAATAGTCCTAACGATGCAATCTGTTCACTAGTGACATCACAGGGTTCATGAATCGGCGCCTTCATGCGTCAAATACATTACAGGTTCTTAGAGAGAGGATTGGCTGCGTTCTCATGAATATCAGCTCAGCGCACTTTGTTTAGGGGACAGGTATCCTCAACAATGTTCAGTTACAGGCCTCAATTAACCCTAAAGTCGAGGTAATTTCTATAAATCACGATGACGGCATGGGCTTCCCTGGCGCCTTAAACGTTCAAGCTGGCAGATAGATTTTTAGGACTGGCTCCACGTTGTCCACTAACACGTTCTGGCTGTCAAATAGGGACATTGGCAAGAATGAATGCAAAACAGAAAAGGTTTATATATCTTCAAGTTGTCCGAGTCTGAGCAAATCTGAGTCACAGTAAAAATAAATGACCGTCATATGAGGACCTAGAGAATAAAACACACAAACGTACTGTAACATTTTTCATTTCTTAGTGGCTTTTATAAGATAATCTGAATATATGTAGGAGCGTTGTGCCTCTGTCAACGACTATCATGTGTTCCATCCTGACATGTTCACAACATGTCACGACACAAGGTGGATGGGCAGGCCTCTTAAATACTAGTTGGGCAAGCTCAAAGAGCTCTATGTGTATGGCTCACACGTGTCCTTTTTTCACCTAAAAGCTTTAACTCACAATATTTCTGTTCCCATAAATCTGACTCCGGGTGTAAATGTATCAAGCTGAGAGTTTTCCGGCAGGTTTGAAAAGTGGAGATGTTGCCTATAGCAACCAATCAAATTCTAGCTGTCATTTTGTAGAATGTACTAAATAAATGATAGCAAGAATCTGATTTTTCAAACACGCCAGAAAACTCTCAGCTTGATACATTTACCACCAGATGTACCAATATTAACAGATTACCATTTATTTATATAGCACCACTAATTCCGCAGCACTGTACAGAGAACTCACTCACATCAGTCCCTGCCCCATTGGGGCTTACAGTCTAAATTCCCTAACACACACATACACACAGACTAGGGTCAATTTCTTAGCAGCCAATTAACCTACCAGTATATTTTTGGAGTGTGGGAGGAAACCGGAGCACCTGGAGGAAACCCATGCAAAAACAGGGAGAACATACAAACTCCACACATATAAGGCCATGGTCGGGAATTGACCCCAGTGCTGTAAGGCAGAAGTGCTAACCACTTAGCCACCGTGCTGCCAGAATCCACTTCTTTAACTTATATGGAAGCAATAGTGAAGAATGATCTGTATGATTGTATAATCTGAGCACATTTAAGTTCCCATGGGCGATCTGTTTGTTACCATTTAAAAAATGATGCAAGTCCTATTAATTTGCCTTTTCCCACCCAAACACATTTGTGGCAGGAAACCACAATGCGCCTCAAGGCAAACCAAGAAGCAATGAAGGATAAAATGGACACAAATTCTCTACATTTATTTCAATATCCTCTTTCTGTGGCTCAGTAGAATGTTTTACCCAACACAGATAAACATGAAGTTGTGAAATAAGTGTCTATACTGATGAAAATGATTGTGAAAGTCTGTTTAGTCAATTTTCTGAAGGGATGTGACATTTAATTTACAACCTCAGTTGGTCGCAAACTAGTAAAACAAACGTTAGCAGTGCAGTCTCAGCCAAATCACATATAACATTACCCAGCGGATACTGCGAGTCTGGAAACGGTGGGAAGGTCATGTTAGATCACGGTCTCCTACAGTAAGATCGTTCATATGTGACAGACATTACATAATTGCCTGTCCACATACAATCTCAATCTGTGTCATGCTTCACATCATGAACACGCAGACAGCACTTTGGCATGGATTTAAACATCACTAAAATAATCCCAGCATCAACTGGTCACAGACTGCTGTCCAGAGAATAAACACAAACTCAGATAAATGTATGAATATAAAACGCAAAAGTCAGACACCACTTTGTACAGGCAAAAGGAACTCTTCAAATAAATGGCGCACAGGGAAAAATATATTGTAACTAAAGCAAACAGATTTTCTCTTTCTAGTATTTTATAAAATGAAACATTATAATCGGTCGCTAAAGATTACAGGATGTTCTTCTTGGGAACCAGTTTTCAGAAAGGTTCCCGGGTGACATAAAACCTTATCCACCAATGACAGATTTCGATGACAATTCTGTAGAATGAACCATAAAATGCAGCCTATCACTTCAATGTCAACCAGTGACAAGTCGCTGCTTCCCAGCGAATGGACAGGCAGCATTGCCTTGACTGTTCAACCCAAGATACGGTCCTTTCTCTGTATGTGAAGGCTACAGGTGTACACAGATATGGGAGTAATGTTCTCCCTTCTGTGGGCAGGTGTGCGTTACCTGCCTGACATCCCTGCACAGAGAAAATCGCTTTATTGAGGATCTATTTGCTTCTCATATATATATCTTCCTTACTAGTCTACGTTCAGCTGCTTTTCTCCAAATTTTGGATGCTGTAATGATCGTTTTATCTTGTACCAGAAAAACGCCACCCTGCAGAGTCACCAGAGGACCTGCTACAGCCAGCTGCTTAGTATGTAACTAGTGAACAGGAGACGCAGTGGTCTAGTCATGCTGTTTAAACAACTAGATCCAGCATCTACTCTTCAGGTACACCGGGCTCAATGCTGTATTCCAGTAACAGGGCGAGCCCAACACTGCAGTGGTATATAGTTATGTGGATAACCCCATACCACAGCTACATCCTTCTTTATGATGTAATGATGGGCACACATCTGAGCAATTATTGTTCAGATCCATTCAAGTCCGTTTGTTCAGATATTGCAAGAGAGTGTACGCTCCAACGATTATGCTTTATCATACCAAAACATCTCATCTGTTGATTTGGTTTTATAAACTTACGCTCAACAAGGGAACAATGTTGGTCAAATGTGGAAGTGTGTCTGCGCCAACGACCAGCAGTGTAGGCAGATATCTGGACAGAGTGTAGAGTCACCATCTTTTCAGTAGATGGTTATGAGAGATGAAAAATCACAGATCTGAAGGTAAATCGTGTAAGTGTTTATGCATAAATCAGCATGCTCATCGGGACTTTCAACAGTTCATCATCATCAGCTATTTATATAGCGCCACCAATTCCGCAGCGCTGTACAGAGAACGCACTCCCATCAGTCCCTGCCCCATTGGAGCTTACATTCTAAATTCCTTAACACACACATAGACATACTAGGGTCATTTTTTTTTATAGCAGTCAATTAACCTACCAGTATGTTTTTGAAGTGTGGGAGGAAACTGGAGCACCCAGAGGAAACCCACACAAACACGGGGAGAACAAACTCACTCCACACAGATAAGGGCATGGTTGAGAATTGAACTCATGACCCCAGTGCTGTGAGGCAGAAGTGCTAACCACTGAGCCACCGTGCTGCAATAGTTGGTGAAATTGTTACAGAAAATGTATCCGAAATTAGATTGCATAACGTGTACCCAGCTTAACATCCACCTCTAACATGCAATGTGTACACATAGACAGACTACAACAGCCACTAATGTTTACAGTAAATGTTGGCAGCAGGTGGTTGGTATAAATAACACGACTCCAATGCCTCAGTTTCAGATTAAAGGCAATCAAGTGTGAAAATATGTAAATGTGCTTTTAATTCTGAGCTAGGGTTCAGTTTAATGTTACACCAAATAAAAGGGTAAATACATAGATAATAATGAAAAACAACAAAAGCGCACTGTGGTCTAGTTATCACCACTTTGATGCATAATATTTAAGTATTAACCAACAGACTGTTACAGTGTTCGTTTTACAGTCATTTTGTGGTCTGAAAAGATATTCGCTAAAAGGTGGCCAATCAATTCAGTAGGAACTAGTGACCCTGTATCTTCTACAACTGAGCTGGGGACAAACTAATGCAATTATCGTGCAGATCCCACGATAAACGACCGTTTGGTCAGATATTGAGAGTGTGTACGCTCCCACAATCATGTTTTATCGTACAAAGCACATCTCATAGTTTCCTTTGGTTTTCTCAACTTCCTAAAATACACGATCAACGATGGAACGATGTCGGGCATATGTGGAAGTGTGTACACACTCACGACCAGCAGTGTCACAATATATTCAGCAGATGGTTATGAGATGAAGGGTAGATTGTGTAGGAGTGTTAACATGAATTAGCACACTCATTGGGGCTTTCAGTCATTGGTAAAATCATTACAGAAAGTAATGAGTAAATATTTTATAGGTGTGTACCCAGCTTTACTCTAACATCTGCATATAGATGATGCTGAGTATGTGAAACTTTGGATGCAGAACGGTCAAACTGGGAACATTTTAAATGTCTCCACAAATAATGTCTTAGTTTTGCTACAGTGCATCATAGATGGCAACGGTCCCTGGATTTCCAGACAGCGCCAGGCCTGTGCTATCCCTTTCTCTCTGTCCGGGGGCTGTTTGTAAATACTGACCATTACTAATCTCCTTGTTACAGACACTTGATGTCCGTAAGGATTTGCTTGTGAGCTGCATGTGGTATTATATTTTAATTCAATATATGAAAAATGAAGTTTTACAATAACAAATAATTACATACAAAAAAAAACAACAAACAAACTAGGGACATAACATTTAATGGCTGGATCCTGTGGCAAAATGTAAGGGGGGGGGGGGGGGGGGGGGGTTTGGAAATTTTGGTCAAGGAAGCTCTGATGATAACCTGACTTAATGGATTTCAGTATGGCGATCAGTCTGGCATTGGAAAGGAGGAGGGGGGAAGGAAAAATGTGTGTTAAAAGGAGAAAGAGGAGGAAAGTGGAATAGAGGTAAGTGGGCCCCAATCCCCCCAGACTATCCTGCAGTCGGGCCCCCATTGTGGGAAAGTTTAAAGGGTCTGGGACAGCGATGGGGCCCAAGTTCTGCTGTTTTTGTTGAGTCGTCCGGTCATGTAGTATCCTATGCCTGTACACAGTGTAAGAGAATTGTATTATGTCTAGTGGTCATGATGGGAGATGTGGCGTTATGTGGCTTCATTGTGTATTCTGACCACCACTTGTACAAGTGTTCACCTGGGCAATAGTAAGGTGTCTTTGGGAATCAGATGTGGTACATTAGTTGTTCACAGTAATAACAAAAGCAGAACGATGTACAATATCTACATATCAGCACTCCATTATCTAATAAAAAGGACTGTGCGACTCATCAAATATAACCATTATAACGACATCTCATCAACAAATCATTCCACAAACATGAACAGAGAATCCTTCAGTAAAATGTCATTAGAACACAACACAGTGTTTGCAAAATGACGGCATCCAGTAGAACATACATAATGTACCACTGACAACATACGTCCAAATAAAGCAGTGACGACCAACCCCATACATTTCTGGGGCCACATCAGGGGCCCTCTAACCTACAAAAGGGCCACACATGACCCTTAATCTCGGTAAGGAGTTAAAACACATTCAATCAAAAAAACAAAAAACACCTATCTGTAACAACATACCAGTCAGCATCATAAAGAGGTGTTACACGCTAACAAATCTGAGGATAAACCAGGTCCTAGGGCTGTCCATTGCTGGTATAAAGGAATTCATAGAAATAATATACAAAAATATAGCATAAATGAATATGAAATTGGAGAAACAGAACAATCACTGACCACAATTAGACTCTGTGTTTTCTGGCTGACAGAATACTGTCCATAAATAAAGAACATCGGCAGATGTCACTACTGTTCTATTTATCGTCACAGAATGTGTTACATAAACATTATTTCCCATATAGTAGAGGTGCGGTTACATAATAGGGTAACAAATCTAGGAGGCCAGCTCACCTAAACTGAATGACTAACTTCAGAGGGGCTCCCACCTTCAGATGACTTTATTTCCGCCCTCCTACAACTTTTACAAGACGCATTGTTTTTACTTCCTAACTTCCTTGTCCAATTCTCAGTCCTATCTTTAGATCACTGAGCAGTTTGTGTTCATTGCCCTGGTCACAGCTGTGCATCGGATCCAAACAGCAGCTCTGTGTAATAGCAATGAAAATAAACATGTTACAGAGACAAAGAAGGAACGTGTATATGGCACCTAGAGAGTGATAGAAAATGTATTTAGTAAAAAAGTTCTGGAGGGTGTTTACAAGCCAATGAATTAAAGTCATCTGCGGGACAAAAAACAAATTATTTCATTTAAATAAGTTGTGCAGAGAAAGCAAACAGGGGGGTGATCCAGAGATAATAACCCCCATGGCTGTTCTCTGGAGCAGGAGCGTTCCCATGCAGTAACTGCGAAACGTGTCAACTAATCATTGGATGAAATGTTTCATATTGCACAAAGCTACTCTCAGCAAACTTTATGACCCTCATATTTGTTGATGATTTGCTCTCATACATTCTACTGTATAACACTTTCACAATGACAGATATGATGAGCATGGCAGGAGGCAGTTTACTTGGGGACAGATGGACAAAAAAAGATCGGACAAGCACAACAGAATAAACACTATGCGAAAAATAATAATACCTAAAAAGAACAAAGTTCTCTAGTAGGCACTAGGTGCTTCTGTTACCGTATGGGCAGCACAGTGGCTTAGTGATTAGCACTTCTGCCTCACAGCACTGGGGTCACGAGTTCGATTCCCGACCATGGCCTTATCTGTGCGGAGTTTGTACGTTCTCCCCATGATTGCAAGAGTTTCCTCCGGGTGCTCCGGTTTCCTCCCACACTCCAAAAACATACTGGTAGGTTAATTGGCTGCTATTAAATTGCCCTTAGTCTCGCTCGGTCTGTGTGTGTGTATGTTAGGGGATTTAGATTGTAAGCTCCAGGGGGCAGGGACTAATGTGAGTGAGTTCTCTGTACAGCGCTGCGGAATTAGTGGCGCTATATAAATAAATGATGATGTATCAATTGTTCCCCGCAGATTGTAAGCTCATTTGGCCAGTGCCATCTTTACCTTCTGTTTCACGTAACAGTACATACACTGCTTATATCCTCATCTCGTCAAGATATAGGGCTGCCTAATAGGTTGACGCTTTATAAATAAAGGATAATAACAATACGGAAGTTTTACGGGATATTAGGGTCCAATAAATTGCCTTGGTGGGTCACATCATGCACATAAATTGGGGTGGACGACTGTAAGCTAAAATTATATTCAAAAGTGATTTAATATGTTTTATCACACCATATATTAGACAAAACCAGATAGTAATTGTGAGGACTGTGCATCCTGGTGGGTTCTGTGCAAAGCACATAGGCGAATTGTTGCAACCAAAAGCAAACTTTATTCAACAAATGACAACACAGGCGAGTCGATGTACAGATACCAGGCAGAAGAATTTGTTTCACAAGCACAGCGTAAGCACAGGTAATAAGTCACCACACAGATCTCCTCTACAGTCCAACACCACAGGTTATATAACCCTCATTCTCATGGTGATGGACTAAAAGGGGGCGTATTAGGGTGGTAACTAGCTTGTAATAGGACTAACCCCAGAGTGTTCTCCCACCGCTGGCTGGGGAACGTTGGTTCCCTGGGGAGAAGTCTGGGCCAGGGGACTATCATGCAATGACCTTGTTGGCCAGATGACAAGTGGATGATATGGAGTTAGCTCACCCTCATTGTTGAACACAGACGTCTTGTTTTGTCTTATCCCTGAGTAACTATTCCACCTGGCGGAATATAAGAATAAATCTGTCTAACAGATAACCAATTGCCTAAAATACACATGGATTATAATAGCGTATGTATTCATATGAACACAAATTACAATAAACTGTAACACAGCAAGATGAGAACAGTTCAGTCTGCAGAAAGAGGCGATAGAACGCAAATGTCCTTGTGTCTTTATTCCCACAAGTCCAAACTCACAGCGTGGTTTTCACAGTAATTCTTTAGATGAAGTGTTTTGCCTTTTTAAATTATTTATAAACATACAGTACTACTGAAATGGGCTTTGCCTACAGGGTGTCACACAAAGCGTATTTTATACTATGACAGCTGTTAAAAAAAGCTAAAATCAGCGTTTAGAAGTAGCTGAAAAAAAGAATCTGTTATTTTGCTGCACCTGTCCGTCACACCAGTGATAAAACAGCTGCTGAAATGGGATTGGATACGGTGTAGAACAGGTCTGCCAGTGCTTTTCCTGCCAGCAGTAATTTCACGTCGTAGCTACTATCCCAGCTGTATTACTGCTGTGCGACACCACCAATTCCAGCATTGACAACTTGTTTATCTGCTTTCAGAAAACGTTCCGTTTATAGCCGCTCTGCCAGAAAATGTAACACAGATTTAAGACGTGAGGTTTAATAGGTCAGTGTCCTTTTCTTTCCTTTTGACTTTTTCATTTTTTTTCAGCTACGTCTATTTCTTACACAGCACAGAAATCGTGCATGCAAGAAATAACTTGACATTTACATGTCAATCGCTGTTCTCTGACCACTGTGAATCACAAGATAAAGCTAATCCAACAATAGCTCCTGGTGGGTCAGAGATCAGCATCGAGAACATCAGCAGAGGAACATTCATCTATCTGGGGCTACACCATGATGGAGTATGAAATGAAGCCAGCGTATGCGGTATGCTTAGACACAGGCCTCTGCTTGTCTTACAGTAAGCTGGGAGATAGCATCTCAGCTGTCACATGCTGTCCCCAGAGGCGGATTGGGGATAAAACACACACTGACTATTTCCTTCAGTCCAATGAAAGAAACCACAAACTTTACATCAAGTGCAAGATGTCAGGTGCTGTACTCATACAAAACAAGAGGGTGAAAAGGAAAGGTTTAGAAGCGTACACTGGTTCACCGCATACGACCGAGGTAAATTGTTGAAATAATTGTGCAAGTACCAATCAATGAGTTCACTGCAAATTTGTACTGCAGCGTCCATTCATCATGAAATCTGCCTGACCTGTAAACACAAAACACTATAATGAGACAGACCGTGGTACCCTGGGGGAGCTGCACCCGACCGAGATACCTGCCCCTGATAAAATATTAATGGAATGTATTCACCGTATACTGCTGTATATTATGGTTTCATTTCCCTGATATTAAATAAGCGTTGTTAACAGGTAATCATCTAGTTCAGACCTGCCAACCTGTGGCTCTACAGGTCTTGTGAAACTACAAACCGATAGCTGGCAAGGTATACTGAGACGTATAGTTTCACAACATCTGGAGAGACAGGTTGCACAGGTCTGATCTAGCAACATCCCATTTGTGTGTTATGTGCAGCTGTATATTGGCCATAATTAACAGGTCGCTCTCTTATTAATATTTGGTAAATTGTATTTGGAAAGAAGACTCTGTGTAATCTGATGTGAGTTCTCTGTACAGCGCTGCGAAATTAGTAGCGCTATATAAATAGATGATGATGGTCTGGAGCTGGTCAATAGGACCTCAAATACGAAGCAGGAGCAGAATCTAGCTGGGTCACTGATCCTTAAGGGGACACGTGGAAGTAAGACTGTAACTGGTCCTAGGATAGGAAAAGCCTCGGCTCAACATGTCAGGACGCCTATGAGAATCTAAAGAGTAAGAGGCCACATCCACATACAAGGGGAATTTTGTTATGTTAAACCAGGGTGACATCACTATGACTAGGGATTTTACAATTTGGGGAAACCTTGCAAAAAATTCCACTCCTGTCTCATAGATTTAACCATGGCTGGAATATATTGCAATATGGGCCTGCAAGAGCCGAGAACCAAACCAAACCAAAGAATAAAGATTTGTCATAAATTAACATAAACCCACTCAGAAGTTTTGATGCCCGGAGAGTGCAGCTGGTCTCTGTACAATAGTTAATGCGCATAACTAAGACGGCTGGCCCGACAAAGTTGTCAGTTAACCCTTGCCGATGTCATTTGTATTCACGAATGTCGGCAATAACTGATTTTTTTGAATCAGACAATGGAGGCAACAGAGAGCACATTGTATAGTCACGAACATATAGTTTTGTGCCATTACTGACAGTTCTGCATAACATCCTGGAACTCTGAAACCGAGTCATGTGACAAGTGGATGGGTCTGGTTATTGCTCGTTTTCGAAAAGCAGACTTAAAAATAAAAACACTAAATCTACAGTGGAATTACAATCCCTATTTATTTTATAATGGCCAAAGACTTCCGGACAATTCAAGATTATCTGCATAATGATTATGAGTAATGCTATCAGTGTTTATATTGTATGAATATTATAATTATGGTACTGGTTTATCAGTGTATATAGTTACATAAGTATGTTTATTAATAATTAGCTGTAGTAGGAACATGTACATTTGTTTCTGCATTTGCACCCAAGGGATAAAGCAACTCTAAAATTAGATTAAGTAACGTCATTTACGTGGAAGTCCTTTGAGTCACTGCCCCAGCGACTGAGTTTTTAGAACATGACACAGAACATGAACCTACAAACAGCCTTGTTTCAACTCCTCAGTTTAGGATAAGCCGTTCTGCAGCCATACAACAGCCTCACATATATAACGTAAAAGCTAGGGAAACATCCAAGTTAGTCTATAGGACTTGTGCACAAATGAGACTCCCCAAAAAATTAGAATACACTTCTAGGTAATGCCATTTACAACGTGTGTCACTTCTACACGGAGCAAACTTCACGTAGCAGTAATGTCCTAGTTTATATGGAGGATGGGAGTTCTACTAATGCAGTTTATGCTTGAGATGCAGACGCATAATGAAAGTTCACATTCAGTCCAAGTGTTAGTAATTGTGGAAGGAAATGATATCATGAATTCCAGACATTGTGTTATGGGAAATCCAGAGACAACCCCTGACTGTACAGTGTCATGTGTGAACAGCAGATGAACTCTATTGGGGAACCTTAATAAACTTCCACAATACGCCAGCCAGGAACAATACTTAAAAGAAAAATTAAAGAGCCCCCTCCCCCCATTCTTACACATTTCCCATGCTAGCCAAAACATACCATATTTGTAGAAGGAATGTGTAACAGAAAGTACAGGATTCAGACAGAGTTACAGTAAAGTCCCTCTGATCTGTTATCATTAGGAGGAAAATCACCTTGAAAGTAACACGTCCACAATCCTCATGCATCATTATGCCAGGAGATTCACATCACTACTGTGACCTAACTATCTTTCAGTCTGTGGCATCCCGCTGGCCTGTACATTGTCCCATCACATGCAGCCCTGCCCTCACTAACAGTCACACGAATGGACAGATCGCTGGCTGCCTCCCATAAGATCAGAGCACTTTTCTCCTAAAACAATCTTGCTTGCTGTGACATTACAATGACAGTTAGCAACAGGTCGTTCTGTCCCGGCACACTTCAAAACTGGGGCACGTGGACAAACAGACGGTGAACTAGAGTCAAGGCACCATATGGTATTTAATTGCACCTTCATAATGAACTATTTACAGCTAGTGAGCAGTGCCTTGTGACAGAGTGACAGGCAGCTCTACAATCCAGTAATAAAACAGTGTTTGTTCCATATATTCTGAACGTGGCTTAGATAATATAATTTAAGCCATGATAAAATGGGATGAGATGTCAAGTCCAAATTTGCAAAGAGCCATCTGCTTAATTTTTTTCGGTGTCCCCGGGATTGTGGGGGGACTGCTACAAAAGTGCCACAATTTTCTTGTGGTAAATTTTGTAAGCAGCATTTCATTGCTGTCCATGTGGACTGCATGCATAGACCAGCAAATAGATTTCTGGATGTCTATCCTATGCTATTGTCCTATTGGTTTTGATGTGTTGTGTCCTGTTTAATCAAGCTTTTAAAAAGGGGAACCATAAATCACAAACAATAATCTGAAAGGTTTATTACAGCAAATTAATACCTTATAAAATATTGTCATTGCTGAAAATTAATAATGGGATCAGGCAAATCAGACTGTTATAAATGCTTAGATTTAACACATGCAGCCTAGTTAGATCTACATTCATAAAATCTGAAACCAGCAGCTGCTAAGTCAAATGCCTATGCTGTGGGTTCTGAGAACAGAAGGCACACATTATGTGACTTTAGTATATCTATTATTAGTTTTTCATGATGGATTCCCTTTAATATGAAAATGTGAATGCAGACACTGACTGATTGCAAAAGTGAGCATTGTACAAACTATTACCAGTCTAACTCTATCCACGAAAGGAGCTGTTTATTTAATAGGGACATCATGCTTGGGTAGCACTGTGCCACGGTACTGTCCACTGGCTGGGACCTTGGATGGATTCCAACCAGGGTGCTACCTGCCTGTAGTGTGCACAGGTTTCCTCGCTATGCTCCAGTTTCCGAATAGTAGATGACCGGATCTCTGTATAAGTTACACTGTAAGTACCACTGGATCAGGAGCTGAACTTTACTTATACAGCTTTGTAAACCTACAAGATCCAGCATGTGTTACCCATTGCCTGGAATTAAAGGGCCACATGTGCTTCACCACTGTAAAGAGAAAGAACGTAACGTCCGAGTGGCCTCAGCATTGTTAGAGTACAACTTCTAAAAGCAGCACGTACAAGGAAAAATTATTGCATTTGATTTTCCTCCTATGGTGTAACAGAGCAAGAAAGTGTTTAAAGCACAGAAGTCATCTTGAATAGTCACATACTGAATCCATAGTGCGTCATACTCTATATACTACACTAGCTCAATAAGTTATTGTTACTGTCCTGAGGAAGAGACAGATCTCTGTCATATGAAGTTTGAGGAAATGAAAGAAAACACAATTAAATAACAAACGTCTGTATATTCATTTAGACCAGTGGCGAGACACAAGGAGAACTCAAACTGGATCTTGTTATTACGGCCACAAGAGTAGTTTCCTCTTTATGGTCCCATTCTTATTGATTCTAAGGTAATCTCATGTTGCTCACTACTTAAAAAAATAAACCTACTTGTGAGCGACAGGTCCACTTTCTACAAACTGTTGATACCATCATTTCCACATAGAGACACAGTGGATCAGAGAAGACCAGGGAATAAATGTATCAATCTGATTGTTTTCCCAACAGGTTTGAAAAGTGGAGATGTTGCCTATAGCAACCAATCAAATTCTAGCTGTCATTTTGTAGAATGTACTAAATAAACGAGAGCTAGAATCCGATTGGTTTTTCAAACCTGCCGGAAAACTCCCAGCTTGACACATTTACCCCCAAATCACCAGGTGATGAAGCAGTTTTCATACTCACCAATTATCCTGACCAGAAAAAGCAGCAGCAAGGACGCCCATCCTTGTAGAGACTGCTCGATCAGTCCCATGACAAATGTGCCTGTCAGAGAATAAATGGGAAAATATTTCAAAATCCCAATGAAAAAGGTGTTATATACAAATATGGTCTTACTAACAGTGCTATGTGTACACAGGTGATGTAACCCGTAGACATCAGGTGATCACTTCCATTTTTATTTTTTTAAACAAAGAAAATAAAATGGACAGAATACAATCAGCTGCTATACTGCATAATATTATTAAAGTTGACCCAAAATTGAAAGACATATTCCGATATGAGAAGGGTTAACCATTTCCTTACATATCTTCAAATGTTAGCACAGCTCTGATTAAAATGTAAATTAAGCAATAGTTGCTCCTTGCATGCTGCCAAGTGCTGACATCTGGGAAAGCCTGACCCACTTCCTTAGTCACCGACTTTAATCAATGAATAAAAAGGCATTTACAAATAATGCATGCTACAGTACATTCCCATTATTATATTGTATATTAGATTGTCTTTGCTTTTGGTACCTAGGAATAGCACTAAATTATTTTAGAGTGTTGTTGGAGAATGGACTTACATCTGCATAAAAGATATTTATTTACCAACTTTACATGTATGAATAAATACTTCCAACATGTAGTTTTAAAATAAGCACCTTCATTTTTTTTAGTCTGACTCCACTTTAAAGAAGCATCAGTGTGCAGAATTTAAGAGCCAGTCAATCAAACCAAGAGCTATTTCAAGGAGCTATAAGATGTGAACCCATTCAGAGCAACCCTAAAAAGTTACTGGCACCTGGAACAACGTTTAACCGGCTCCTGGAGATTTTTCAGTCCTGCTAACAGTTCTATGGAGAATACTGTATGAGGAAGAGCGGATATGGGATTTTCTAAGCGGGAAGGCGCCGATCTGAGTAGCACAGAGGGACCAGTATTAGTTTTATCAAATGCAAACAGTGGGGCAAAGATTACAATGCAATGACATGGATGGAGCAGCTGGTGGGAGATCCCTCTATATTTTCTATCATACTATGCACATAATAATGAGGTAGGGACAGCCGGGCAGCACTTTGGAGATAAAAGTGCCCAGATTAGTCATATCATTGTTAGGAAGCCTGGTGCTTGATCCGGCTATTTAACACTGTGGCTGGGGTCGACTACGGTAGATGGGTAACAGTTGGACAAGTATTATATAGCATTTGGAGGATAAAAGAGCTACAACAAAGTATGGGCATTATATAGTAAGAAATTAATAAGATCTATGCGAAGAATATTACTGTTTCTATATACAATTCAATCAATAGATAAGGGCATCTATCAGTCCACAAAGGACTGTATTCCTAAAGATATTAGTAATAACATTTATTTATATAGTGCCAACATATACTGCAGGTCTTTACAATTGTAAAACAAGACTATTAACAGAGAAAGGTAAATACACTAGCAAGCTTACAATTTATAGATAAATAGAAGTTTGACACATGAGGTTATGAGTTGTTGTGTACATTGCAAATTGGTTCAGCTTGATGGCAATGTAATAGTGCTTAGTGGGGCTATGTGTTCCTGTTATAAAGCAATATTGGTATAGTTAGAGAATTGTTCGACAATTCATTTTTGAGTGAAAAGCTTAGTAGGTAATAGGGTTGAATCGAAGATGGTTCGAGAATCTGATAAGCTTTCCTAGAGAGTTGAGTTTTCACGAAAAGCCTGTACAAGAGTACACTCTACCACTTACACAGAGTGGGTGCAGCCTGGAAAACAAAACAAAAACAAAAACAAAAGTCCTGTAACTGGGAAAGGCAGCCAGTAATGAGTGATATCTTGTCTGCACCGGTATCTGAACGGAATTAAGAAAGTGCTATTTGTTTTCCCCTTAATAAATGGTATGCTGTTCTTTCACGTGCTTAAGACTTTCATTGCTAGCCTTTGTTGTGGGAGGTTATTGAGGGTTGACTGAAGTCACTGATCATGTGTTTGTTACCGATACATAATCAGTGTGAAGTGGATGCAAGCCAGTGTGTTTTGTTACAAGTGTATTAACATTGATATAGCATTATTTGGAGTTATATCAGAGTTAAAACAGGAGGTAAAGAGGTAGAGAACACTACCAGATATGACTGTTACTGGAGCGTGATGGATTTTGTCCTCATGTGAGTGATGTTACCCCCCATCCCAAGCACCTGCTTTGTACACTCCCTACTGACCTGTCAGCATTGATAAGATCACTACTTTCTTAATGAAGCACTTGCAAACCTTGTCTCATTTTGATTCTTATTTGTCTATATTACCATGTAGTTCATCTGTACTACAGAGTACCCCTACCAGCACTACATGGACTGCTTTACAGGTCTCTCCACACCTTCCTATCCTCCAATGTCCCCCCCTTCTTCCCCATCCTCCCTGCCCAATATTCTATCACCACTACTTCACCGATCCACTTGTCACTTCGACTGTATAACCTCCACCTCCTCTGCTACCCGCTTGGACCACTAATCTGAATGTCTCTTTAGTTCCATTCGTCACTCACTACCCCCTTACACTGGAACGTAAGCTCTGATGTACTTGGTCCGCTACCCTATGACTCATGTCTGTCCAGTCTCTGTCATGTCCTATGCTGAATTGTTTCTGTATGCCATGCATTTTGTTCTTTTAATTGCATTATTAGCCAGGCAAACAATGATGGTGGTGGTAAGGCACAGATCTTGGGCACAGGGAAGGGGATTGAGACAAGAGAAAGTGTGTTGGTGATGTTTTGTTAATGGCTTTGCTAGTCTAAGGGGCATATTCAATTAGGTTTCCAGTCCGTGGGAACAGGCCACAAAGTCAATCCACGGTACCGCAATATCGTGGATTTTCGTGCGCACCCACAGGGTTGCTTACGAAAATCCATGTTATTGTGGAACCGTATTATTGTCAATACTGCGCAGGTTCCAACCAGAAACCTAACTGAATATGCCCCCAAGTATTTTATATTAGATCACTTTACAAGGAAAATCAGTCTAACCTCTGTATTCAAAATAGGTAATTGGGAAGAAAGTCTGGTTGGGACGAGACCAGTAAGAAGGGAACTGCAATAATAAATGCAGTCGATAATGAGTTCAAAAGTACGCTGTCCTGTTGGGAAAGACAGAGAGAGATATTAGGGTCAATTTTGATAGCAGCCAATTAACCTACTAATATGTTTTTGGAGTGTGGGAGGAAACCCACGCAAACTCCACACAGATAAGGCCATGGTCAGGAATTGAACTCATGACCCCAGTGCTGTGAGGTAGAAGTGCTAACCACTTAGCCACCGTGCTGCCCAGATTATGTGCTTGTGGTGGCAAGAGGACCTCAAAGTTGAAAAGATAGAAAAGCATTCATTAACGTGGGACAACAAAGATGGTGAGAGGACCAGAGAGGATAAATATATTTGCATAGAGAAAATACTGAAATCCAAAAGAGCTTATTAGAGATCCAAGTAAAGTGATATACATAGAGAAGGGCAGAGGGTCTAGGATTGAGCCTTATGGTATTCCAATTGACAGAGGAAGCGGATGTGGACACTGTAGAATGAGAACCAGACAAGGATAGGGTCATGAAGACCTAGGGAATGCAGGGAATGTACAAGAGGCGAGTTGTTTGCAGTGTCAAATGCAGCATAGAGGTCCAGGAGAATAAGAAGCGGGCGGTCGACTTTAGATTTACCAGTGATCAAAGTACTGGCCACCTTTATCAGTGCACTCTCTGTAGAGTGTTAGGAATGAAAGTCTTACTGAAGAGGGTACAATAGGTCGTATGTGGAAATGCTGCATTTGAGACAAGTTTGGGCAAGCCGCTGAAGAATCTCAGAGGGGCATGGGAGTTGAGAGATGGGACGGTAATCTGAGAAAGTGTTTGTGTAAGAATCATATTTTTTTCCAGAAAAGTAGTAATAACTTCATGCTTCAATAATGAAGGAAAAATACCAAAGGAGAGATTAAAGAAAATACAACATGTTCTATAACAGCTATTAGATTGAACAAAAATTGAGCATATAAAATACCATCACTTGAGACAAAGTTATCTATACAAATTTATTATGAATATACTTTACACATATGAATAGAGGAGGGTCTATCACAATATACATAATTCTATATCAATGAAAATCACTGAATACAGGCAGCATCATTGAGCACATACAGTATATTACCAGACAGATAAAACGCATTCTATATGGATGGCATAATCAAACTCATATTTGCATATACATGGAGGGATACATAAAACTGCCATTCATGTGACATCATCACTGGGTACATATGGTTGTTATACGCAAACTGACATCACATAGCATATCATATACAAGATGACATCACTGGGCACATAATATTTTCATATACAGGGTAGCATCGATGTGCCACTATTATCATATACAGAGTGGTATCACCAGGCACAAAATATTGTTATAAATAGGTTGGAATCATTGGCACAAATGATCATATAGAAGATAGCACCACTGGATGTAGAAGATCATATAGGCTGGCTACACAGGGAGCATAAGATTAACACACAGGGTGGCATCAGCAGGCACAATGTCATATACAGAGTGGCATCACCAACAAGTAGGACCATATAGACAATGGCACAACTGGGTGTATACAATCAATCATATATTGGGCATCTTAACTGGGCACATGTATTTGCCATATACAAGGTGGCATCACTGAGTACATAAAACTACTGTGTATAAAACCATAATATAGTATTATCCATAACTGGGCACAGAAGCTTATGATATACAGGGGGCATCACTGGCCACACAAGACTTTAATATATAGGACTGCATCAAAGGGGCACAGAAGTGTAATATAGAGGTTGTTATGACTGGGCACATAAGACTTTAATATATAGGACTGCATATCTGACCACATAGGTTTATATTTGGTAAACCTGTCATATACAAACTATCATCACTGGGTAACGTAATACACAGGGCAGCATCAAAGGGGGCACAGAAGAGTGTAATATAGAGGTTGGCATGACTGGGCACATAAGACTTTAATATATAGGACTGCATATCTGACCACATAGGTTTATATTTGGTAAACCTGTCATATACAAACTATCATCACTGGGTAACGTAATACACAGGACAGCATCTAAGGGGCACAGAAATGTAATACAGAGGTTGGCATGACTGGGCACATAAGACTATGAGGTACAGGGTGGCACCATTGGAGTATAATAAATACAATAGACATGGTCACAATACTGCACTATATATTATATAAACCCCGGGGAGAGGGCAGCAGTGAGGCTCTGTGTATAAGCAGAGCTCTGGGGGAGGAACAATTGGGTGCTATGTAGGATGACAGCACAGTTGGGGACAATGGGGGTCTATGTAGAATAAAGCACATGGGTGAGCATTGCTCTGTATGTAATTGGTGGCACTGGGGTGAACAATAGAGTCCTGTGTGTCACTGGAGCACAGAGGGGGGTGGACAATAGGGTCCTATCTGCAGCTAGCTCCCTGTGCCGGACGTGACTGAGCCGGGGGGACGACACACAGCACCTACCTCCCCGCCGTGCTCCAGGGCTGCCCGCTCGGTAACGGATGAGCGCGGTGTATGTCCCGGATGTGGCAGCGAGACACACTCACCCCGCAATACACTTCCCTGCTGTGCCCGGGCCCCGCCCATCTGCCCGTTCGCGGGCCAATGGCCGGGCTGCGCGCAAAGCGCCAATCCGAGACCGCGTCTCATCGACGCGTAAGCACTGCGGCGGATGGGAGGAGAGCTGTGATTGGGCGGCAAGCTGGGTCAGAAGCTCCATATATGAGGTGTAGGGAGCACAGTGTAGTGAGTGAGAGGAATGGAAATAGGGGAGGTTATAGTGTTACAGTAATGTTAGCCTGGAGGTAGGGTGTAAGGACAATGCATGATCTGTGTCAGCAACTTGTACATCATTAGAGGTTACAGCAGAGGCTGATGAAGTAGTCTTCATCTTTTATGGTAGGAAGGGATGGATTGGTAACAGATGCTCTGCATTATAGCATTAATCTGCAGCTCTGGATATCATTCAGTATTCTGAAGTTTTGCTGCATGTGGGATCACTTACAGCCCTAAAGAATGGGATGGGTTTGGAGGTGTTGGAATGAAGAGCAATATTTTTGGGTGGGTGATTAAATCATCTACAGCCATGAGTTCTGCAAATACATACACTAATAGTGGGAATTGAAAATGTCTAAATATTTTGTTAGGACATGCCTAATATAGGTGGGCTTGTTTACACCCCTGCTTCCTACCTGCCAATCTGACTCCTGTTAACAGTGTATAGAAAACTAAGGTATTCCAGCCGCAGAAAGGATAAAATAACTAAATCTAATAAAAAATAATAAAATGTAAAAGGATAGGCTGGTTGACAAATTGTCTCCAATAGCAAATAATCAAGAAATAAAACCTTTTATAGCAGCTCTCTAGCCAACATATGAAATCAATAAATAATACACAAACGACAGAATAATAGATCTGGTACCCAAATTATTGAGCTATCTGATTGCACTGCACCAGCAAGTTACATCTTCTGTGTCCCAACATCTTCAAAGACACTTAGTAAAAATAACCTGCATATGCGGGGACCCTCTAGTCATCTATATCCTCCCCTAGGGCTAGAGAAGGAGGTGCACTGCCTAACCTGTGGACCTCAACACTACACACAGTGACCGGGTTACAGACCACTTTTGTGAGTCCAGTCTCATTGAAATGTTGGGGGCGAAAGTCTGATTGCAGAGAGTAGGGAACAGAGTAAGTGAAGAGGAAGTGAGATAGCCACCACACAAGTCGATCAAGTAGCTTGAAGGGTAAGGGGGAGTGAAATTGGGCGGTAGTTTGAGTGAGAGGCTGGGTCAAGAGTTGGCTTATTTTGGATTGGTGCGATGTGTGTGTATAAAGGAGTATGGGAATGTCCAAATGTAGGTTGATGGATTGAAGAGGTTGGGAGAGAATAGGGCCAAGGTGGTGGTTTGTAGGTTGAGATGAGTGTAGAGACTTTGTCCTCAGTCACAGGGGAGAGCAAACTGAGAGTACACTGGGGAAAGTAAGAGAAGGTTTGGAGTGTGTAGTACCTGGCATAAGGAATATTGTGTCAAATGGTGTCAATTTTGCCTTTGAAGTAGGTGTCAAAATCATGGTCAGTAAGGAAGGAAAGGGGAGGTGATGCAGATGAGTGGAAAAAGTGGCAGAGGCATAAGGGGTTTGAAGACTGAGTGGGTGTTAGAGAAGTGAAGTAGGTTTGTTTGTCAAATGAAAGGCAGTGTGTTACAAACTGAAATAATTATAGTTGAGGAAGTCGGATTTGGAGTTATGTTTCCTTCATTGATGCTCAGTGGTGTGAATGCACTTTTAAAGGTGACAGGTCTGTTTGGTGTACCATGGTTAGAGTTTGGGCTGTTGAAGACTGTATGTGCTGGCTGGAGCTGCATTTTCTAGGGATATTCACAAATTGTGTATTTATAAGTGTAAAATGAGGCATCATCATCGTCATCTATTTATTTATATAGCGCCACTAATTCCGCAGCGCTGTGCAGAGAACTCATTTACATCAGTCCCTGCCCAATTGGAGCTTACAGTCTAAATTCCTAACATATACACACAGACACAGACCGAGAGAGACTAAGGGCAATTTAATAGCAGCCAATTAACCTACCAATATGTTTTTGGAGTGTGGGAGGAAACAAAAGCACCCGGAGAAAACTCACACAAACACAGGGAGAACATACAAACTCCACACAGATAAGGCCACAGTCGGGAATTGAACTAATGACTCAAAGCTGTGAGGCAGAAATACTAATCACTGAGCCATCTTAAAGAGATATATAGAAAATACACAGGTAAAACTGAGATGGTAAATACATACCTGGAAGTTAGATTGCGAGATCCAATGGGGCAGGGACTGATGTGAGTAAGTTCTCTGTACAGCGCTGCGGAATTAATGGCGTTATATAAATAGCTGCTGATGATGATACCATTACAAGTTAAGAACGCCACTTTGTGCTGCGTCTTATTTTGAATCATACAGACCTTAAAGCATGTTAGCTATAAAACCTACATTTTGTACCTAAATAAACTGGGTGTAATTTTGCAGTCAATGATGATGATTTTTGCATCTTTGCTCAGAACGCATGTACATTTAAGGTTGCACATATCTTACATGCAGCTCAAAACGCAGACGTGGGAACACATGCGTGCAAACTCATCCTTGCTTATACACATGTGGCATCTTTACATTTGGCTCAAAATCTGGCTTTAAAGATCCAGTCCGTGCGTTCATTAAACTAACAATTCCTAACTATTTTAGGCCTGATTCATTAAGGTACGCAAAACAAACGTAATGTGCATATTTTTAAGTACGTGATTTGGACATACCCACATCCGTGTACAACTACAAGCAGGGGGTAAATGTATGAACCTCCGGATTCTTCAACTCCGGCGAGTTCAGCGTCTTCAGCGCTTAAATTTAAAGCGGCGCTGCCTTGTAAAGGGAGACTTCCCTTTACAAGGCAGCGCCGCTTTAAATTTAAGCACTGAAGAAGCTGAACTCGCCGGAGTTGAAGAATCCGGAGGTTCATACATTTACCCCCAGATCTGAAGAAACGTCTCTTATTGAATACGGGTCTAGGTGCACTCTGCATATGCGGCACTTGCCGTATTGAGACAGACCCAACACACTGCAGGATACAAACATTGTATATGTGCAATATAAAGTTCCAGTAGAATGTACAAAGAAAAAAGTATTCAATTATTGTCACCTGTTGTTAATTTAATAATAATAATTGGTGGTCACCAGTGATCTTTTCTCAGCCAAACCCAGGGGCCATTTCTCCCTGATTATCCTCCTGGGTTCTGTCCTAAGTGGCCCTCTGATTTTGTCTCTGTACACCTCCTCCCTGGGTGAACTCATCAGTTCCTTCGGGGTCTAGTACTACTTTTATGCAGACTACATTCAACTCTACTGTCAAGACGAGAGTTGACTCTGTTCCCCAACTCCACTTCCTGGTTGTCATTCTTGACTCTTTCCTCTCCTTCACCCCTTGCATTCAATTTCTTGCCCAATACTGTCACTTCCAGCTCTGCAATATCACCCAAATCAGACCCTTCCACCCCCATGATTCCACCAAAACTCTTATCCACTCACTGATCATTTCTCATTTCAACTACTGCAACCTTCTCCTTACTGGCCTCCACACTCACATCTTGCTCCTCTTTGACCTATACTCAATGCTGCAGCTAGACTTATCTTCCTCTCTCACCACTCCACATCTACCTCCTCTCTCTGTCAATCCTTACACTGGCTTTCATTACCCTACAGAACCCTCTTCAAACTCCTCACTCTCACATAAAAGGCCCTCTCCAACTGCACTGCACCCTACATCTCCCACCTCATCACCATACAAACTTTCTCTCACCCTCTCCGGCCGGCCAGTGACTGTGGCCTTTCCTCCCCTCTGGTAACTACATCTTCCTCCCTTATTCAAGATTTCTCTTGTGCTGCCTCTCACCACTGGAACGATCTCCCTCATTCTATCAGACTATCCCCTAACCTGTATCACTTCAAATCGTCATTGAAACTCACCTGTTTAGAAAAGCCTACCAGACTTCCACTTAACCATGTCACCATGTAGTATACCTCACCCTCTTTCATCCTCCATCTCTCCCACTCTTGCTTCTTGCCCTCATATCCCCTTACATTGGCTCACCCCCATGTGTCAACCGTTTGCCCATTTCCCTTTAGATTGTAAGCTCCAGTGAGCAGGGCCCTCTTCCCTCCTGTTCTCATTACCTATAACTTTTGCTCCCCAGCTACACTGCGCACCTCCTCCTTGGGCTCTCTGCCCATTGACTCCACTCCTCTGTTGTCTTTTCACCTCTTTCAGTAACTTTAAACCTGTTAGTTGCGCTCACACTAATGGGCACAGATTTCAGCCTGCGCTGATTATACCCCTTTGACCCCAGTTTCTGTGTTAGGAGCTGTAGTGTTATTTGTTTTCTGTATTGTACTGTTATACCATGTACTTTCTTGTTGTTTTCCCTCTGTACGGCCCTGCTGACTTCATGTATCACCCTATAAATAAAGGTTAATCATAATGATAATAATAATAATAATAATAATCAATAAGAAAAATACATTGAAAAATAAAGAACTTTTAATTGAGATGTTATATGCGTACTGTATATAAAATGACTTTTTACAGTTGCTCCTAATTGCAAATACATGTTGTGGCATTCATACACGTCTGTCTTCACTTTCAATAGGCAGTTACACCTTCCCTATAGCAGGTGCAAGTGATACGGCTGAAAATCATGTACTTGAGAGATGTTTAGAGCTTGAATCAGACGGATGTGTGTGCCCTCAACCTTGGCACACCCTTACTGTACATTGACTATGTGCATACGCCCCCACCCTCCCCCATTCCACCCTTGAAATCATAAGCTGTCGGAAGTGTCCTTTGCATTCGAAGATGAATGGGATGTACTTGCATTGAATGGTGTATAGTTCATTCTGAGCATGTGCAGTGCAGTTTTAGGCAAAATACGGCACGTATCAGCATTTACGTTCCTGAATGAATTAGGTCCTTTATGTTTTAATTTAAAGGTACCAAGGTCCCTGCTATGCTAAACTAGTTTAACATTTCTCTATGGTTTTAGCAATAATCTTATTCTGGAGAGGTGTATGAATACCAGCTCTTCATCACAAACACAAACTAACAACCTGAATTCCAATATGTCTGACGGGCGGCCAAAAATACCAGCGCTAATAGTGAATCCCCTGACATCATGGATGACATGGTGGAGAGATGTAGCGCTGGCTATAGGACTTCCTGCTTATTTTCCATGAATATATGAGGTTAATTGATAGTGCCTGAATAGTTTATTTTGTATTTTTTTTTTTATGTATTATTCTTTCAATAATATATTTTCCCTGTAACCACATGATGAGAATATTGTGATGAAACCAGGCAAATATCCAAAATAAAATGAATAGGTTTATTTAACAAAATGGTAGCTCTAAACAACAATAATAATAGTATTTAAATAATAGCCAGCAACAAATAGCACTAAAGTCTGACACAGTCAACATACAGGGTATAATGAAAACACCTCACCCGTATATTAGGCATTCTCAGGAGCTGCTGTTCATCCATCCAGCCTCTCCCCCCTCTCTCCTTTGAGGCTACCAGCAAGGCAGCGGTCCTGAGTCACTGTCACAGCTTCCCAAGACCTGGAGAGGTAGATAAGGACAATGTCAGTACTCCAGGGAACGATTGCCCCTTTCCTGTCTCCTGGCAGAGACCTAGATCCCAACGCCAGCCTGACTGCAGCTATCGCTGGGTAGTGAATGCCCATTTGCTGATCTCTGGAACTGTCTTTTAAATGACATTCTCAGGAGTTTCAGGACCTTCCTGATTGGTCCTTTTCTGTATTTACCTTTTCACAGATAGTGATTTGATCTTGATACAATTAGGGGCAGTTATTGTTTTATGGCCATAGAGCAGAGTTTGTTTAAACAGCAGAGATCACAATCCAGACACATTACATTTAAATAGACAATGTAGTCCTCTGTAATTAAAAAGTACTATCTGTTGACCTTTTCCCTATCTTAACAGA
The DNA here is from genome assembly GCF_038048845.1 of Mixophyes fleayi. NCBI lineage: Eukaryota > Metazoa > Chordata > Amphibia > Anura > Limnodynastidae > Mixophyes > Mixophyes fleayi. Next base: position 253,496,310 of record NC_134406.1, read on the forward strand.
GGTGATGTATATTCATATAGGAATGGTGGACAATAATCCTTTCTCTTAGGCTAAAACAATGGATTAGTCTGCATGTAGACACAAAATAAGAAAGCAATGCTGCCTGACATGTTACTACTTAAAAAAACAATATATACAAGTTTAAATCATATTTGCCCGCTTTTCTGGGTTGGCCTCCGAGAGATCCCAGGGGTAGGTGGGTGTGTGGGGGCGGGGCTAGACGATTTGCATCATTTTAGCCCTGCCCCCTAAACGTAGACAATCATCTTAGACAATTACAACAATGACGATGATGCGTAACTCGTGTCACTAAGCCCCACCCACTTCACTAATGGAGTGGGTAGAATCGGGAGGTTGACTTGCTCTCCCAGAAATTCGGGAGTCTCCTGGACATTCCGGGAAAGTAGGTAACTGGTTTAAATATGATTGACAAATATGGGGAACCAAAGGGTTAGAAGAAGTATATGTTTTTATAGTCCACAATTTGTGAGAAACGAGGGGCAGACTGGTTGAGGTGATGTTAATACCTTGTTTCATTACAGATATCACTTCAGGGGTTGGATTTATGGTCATGGGGAAAATCCACTGCGCTATTATATTGAATCCTAGCTAATCCCTGGGAGAGGCGGAACAGAGGAAGCAAGTGGTTGACTAACATAGGACATGTCCTGGCAAATGCAGCTAATTCAAATCCTGTGTTCAGCTGTATCCTTCGCTACAGGGCAGGTATAGATGCCAGATGATAGTGATGACTGACACGGCTTGTCTTTGTTACCTACATTTCACGTATGCGTCTCAGTATCTCGCACAGAACAACTGTCCGCATTGAAGATTTATTTACCTAGTCAAATTTATTTGAAAATAATGGATGAAACTGAAAAGAACAATCATATGGATGATATTGAAAAAACTTATCGTTAAATTTGTACTTGTTTTTTGTTTTTTTGTGGTTAGTTTGTTATTATATTGTTACCAGATGTTGCATTAATTGACGATCATATAAAAGTTTTGTGTGTTCATACTTAAATAAATACACATATAGTAATCATAGTGCAAATACTCCTAAAAAATACTTCTGGCTGTATGTGTGCCTACGTTTATATTTATATTTATATTTCTACCCCTATTAAAATCGTAATGTATCTTAAAAAACTTTTGGATTTCTATATGGGCAGAACTACGCAACAGTTGCATACTCTTTTTAAACATGGAAATTACATTCAATTCAATTTGAGCTCTGATCTGAATAAGGCCCTATAGGCATATTTTAAATTAGGTGATCTGTAAAGATTGGAGACTGCTGCTGATGGTTTTTTTTGTGCCTGCTATATATATATATATATATTTGTAGTATTAAATGCAGCAGTTGAACGCAGTTTCAGACATGTCACAAACCTGTCCAAATTCATTGTATTGCAGCCTCAGTTTATATAGATTCACCAGACGTAATAGAAGCACGTTCATACACTTTATTCATAACCCATATAGCAACCAGGCGCACAACAAAATTTATGTTATCCCTTCAAATAGTGTTAGCTTCAAAACAGCACTTTTAAAATGGATTGAATTGAAAAGTGAGAGCGTTCAGTGTCTGTGGAGAAAATAGCAGCCAGAAAAAGTACATCAACTTTGTGCTGCAATAGGATAGGAATAACTCTAGTGTTAGATATTACTTTGGCCAACTTGCAATAGAATTAGCACCCAGAAGATATAAATTTCTGGAAAAGGAATATTGTCAGTACGTTTCTTTACGTTTACGTACACAGATCGGGGGCAGACATATTGGGCAGCCATCTTGGCATTGTAGACCTGTGCCGTGATGAGGTGAAAGCAGTGTTACGCATCTCGCACTTGGGGGCGTGACATTCGAGTATGCTTTTATTTAGACCGCACAAAACACATTTCTCCCAAAATTTGGGTAAGTGGCCTCTGGACAGGGGGCCTGGCTATATTACGATGGGGGTATGATCACATCCCAATGTCGTTCCACAAATCGGGACTGTGCGGCATAAATTGGAATGGTTGGCAGGGGCAGGCGCAGTATTTGTAGAGGGGGGTTTCCATACCACGCCGTCAGTGGGCGTGACCAGTATGAATGGGGGCATTGCTATAATTTTAGACAGTGCTTGGCTGCTCTTCAACTCTTCCTATCCCCATAATATACATGGGCAATGCTGCCTGCATTATTGTTAGGTGCATGCAGCTCTCTCTTCTCGATCAGAGCCGTGTGAAGCGGGGGCAGGGTCAAGACACCTCAATTATACAGTGCCCCAGGCTTGGAGGGGGGTTTCCAGGCGCTAGAAACCCCCCCTCGGTTTGCCTATGGTTGGGCTATTATATCCTGACTGCAGCTTACAGTTTGGTAGGGATAGATGGAGCTTAGTTCTCTGGAAGACTGTTAAGTACTTTAGGAAAGTCATATACCGGTGAACTTGATATATTTTTCCTTCAGGTTAATAGACATCCCAGAAATGGTATTACTGGTGTGACTGGAGCCTGTTTTAAACACTGCAAACTTACTATAATAATAGTTATTGTTTGCTTTCATGTATTAAAGGGCCACTAAACTCGTCATCTTATCAAATATTGATGTTAAAGTTACAGAACTAATTTTTTACATTGCATGTGATCTTGTTTTCATTCATTGGTGAAAAATAATACCTTTCTATAGTGTAGGACTGTAGGAGGAGAATGAGAACGTGTCATAGGGAGGCACAGTCCATATTTGGCTACTAGACATACATTGAAGCACGCAATATTTCCCAACATTTAAAATCCATAAATTGGGACACGACCACACTTACGACCACACTGAATGGGTGAGGTGGTCGAGTCAGGTTAGGGACGTGGCCCCCAACCCAGCCCCCCTCCTTTAAACACACCTTGAATTGCTACACACACCAGACACCTGCTCTGTTGCGTGCAGCATCCGCTTACCATGGTGACTAGGTGCCATATCTCCCAAAGTACAGCGAGTCGTGACAAATGTGACCGTAGAACGGCATTACAGACCCTTAAAATGGGCAAAGTCCAGATTTGAGGGAACAGTTCTTAGGATTTTCCGACAGTTCTTCAGAATATCTTCCCACTAAATAAAATGATGTTGTGATAAATTTCCTAGATCTCTGCCTCCCACCCAAATTTACCTTATTCCGTCCCAGGCCCAGGGACGGAACTAGAATTTGTTTGGGGGGGGGGGGGGGGATTTTACATAGCCACACCCCTTCTTCAATCTCATTGGTTGGCCCCGATTGGCCCTGCCCCCTTTCTTCCAGATGATTGGACCTCTCAGCAGCAATTTTAAGGTATGAAGATTGCTGCTAAGGGGGACGATTGCCCCGATTACCCCACTCTGGATCCCCCAGTGCCTAGGCCTAACTCACTATTCTCTAACCAGACGTCATGAACTGTGCTTGAAAGTCTGCCCAGAAAAGAGCCTTCTGCTTGCAGTCACATAGCAGTGTTTAAGGCTGGTCCTAATTTCTTACAACTTTTCAACTGAGAGGTTTCAGGTATATGAATGTGGACATATTCCACACCCTTCTGTTCCTATTCTTCTTCTTGTCCTCTGTTGTCCTCTCCCTCCCTATCTTCTCATGATAAATACCACGACTAAGGTCAGGAATGGCGTGTCATCCTATACCTTCGCTCTATCTGATGATCATGTTTCCCTTTAGATTTGCCACTCCTAGCAATTTCACTTTCCTTTTGTGACATATTTTTATTTCTCCTCTGTACTATTGTACAATGCAATTGTTATTTTTGCACTATGTAGTGGTTGACATTTGTTGCTGTTTGAACTTACAAAACTGATAATGAAAAGTTTTCCATTCATAAAAAATATGATCCAGACAATGCATCCTATAGACACACATGCCAGGCATCCTTATCTGGGTAAAAAACATGTTGTTATGGATGCTGTTATGTCTTGAAAATACCCCTGAGGCAGAAATAACACCCAGTTTACAGGTGTGGACAGTGATCTGATAACCACTTATACCACACATAGCTAGACAACGGCTGTAGCACAAAGACGCTGCTTCATGGAAACATATGACTCATGCGCTGTAGCTTCCTGACAGCCGAGTGAAGAGGCAGAAGCCGTGGGTTGCAGATACAACTAGGAGGTTGTGGATAAACTGGATTGGAATGTTATGCAACTTACGTTTTCCAATATGGATAATGTTGGAAATGGTGAAAATGGCAACGTTACTTTGATAACTTTGGCATATTGATAAAATGTCAAAAACCCTGAGGGCCAGGCTCTTGTTGACATCTGTTTTTACTCCTCCGTACACATTGGTTTTACCACTTGCCTCCACCCCACTCTGCATTGCCATGGAACTCAACCTTACTGGTCCTTCTCTCCTCCTTCAGTGACCAAGTCCAATGTCTGCTTTTTGGCAGACACAGAAAGAGCCAAAGTCAGAGAAGTCTTTGAAGCTGTGTCCAGATTTACCCACTGCAGGTCCTGAACAGTCCAAGAGGAGCCATATCCCCAAGACCAGAGGTGTCCAAGTTTAGTCCTCAAGGACAACCAACAGCTCATGTTTTCAGGATTTCTTTAATCATGCACAGGTGAGTTAATCTATTTGGGTCAGTAATGATCCCACCGGTTTCTACAGACAAAAATCCTGAAAACATGAACTGTTGGTAGCCCTTGAGGGCTGAACTTGAACACCTCTGCTCTAGACAGTGCTGTCTGAGCAGTCTCTTGTTACCTGGGAGAAGCATCTTTTGTTTTGGACAGACAGTGGCTAAGTGGTTAGCACTTCTGCCTCACAGCACTAGGGTCATGAGTTCTATTCCCGACCATGCCCTTATCTGTGGGGAGTTTGTATGTTCTCCCTGTGTTTGCGTGGGTTTCCTCCGGGTGCTCCGGTTTCCTCCCTCACTCCAAAAACATACTAGTAAGTTAATTGGCTGCTATCGAAATTGACCCTAGTCTTTCTCTCTCTGTCTGTGTCTATGTGTCTGTGTGTTTGTTAGGGAATTTAGACTGTAAGCTCCAATGGGGCAGGGACTGATGTGAATGAGTTCTCTGTGCAGCGCTGCGGAATCAGTGGCGCTATATAAATAAATGGTGATGGTGATGATGATGATGATTCCCGAGTTAATGTAGCTTGAAGTGGGGGAAGGTGTTAGATAACTAGCCTTAGCGCGATTGACACCACTTCATGGGGGCTTGTTTAAGAATAAATTATATTTATAAAAAAATGAAAACTTGAAAAAGTTTTTCTTTAATTGTCCATGTCCATAGATGAAAAGAGAACATGCCAAAAAAAACATGCATACAATGTCTTTTGGGGAGGTGGTAACTTAATTTTAATCTAGTTTTTGGTGGTACATTTTATCTATTTCGTATTCTGGAGCAGCAGCTGTAAACCTCTTGGTTTTTAATTTCAATTAGAGATAAAAAAAAAATCTAAAATTAAGCATGCATCCTCTCTTGTTGGAATCAAATGTTTTTGCAAATAGGAATAGCTCTTTCAAGTAAATATTAATCAGCAATGATTTAGACCGCTAATCTGAATTCACTGCTATGAAATCCCTGTGCAATCACCGGAGACTGAAGTTATGAGCATGTCTAATTGTTGATATAAATATTGTCATTCACCCTAGAAATAACTCTGCGATTAGTCACAATTACATTGACTAGTAATATTGTGTACCGCTGTGTGTTTGATAACCTTTTTCTGCTGCTAGTGAATGACCAGTACACTGAGGAGTTGGTTCGTTATTTTGTTAACAAAATAGAATTACTGAAATGTTCTCCTTTTAATGATGTTAAAAGGGAAAGTTCACTTTGGTGGGCTTTTTGTTAGGAGTTAATATGCAAAATAAACGCAAAAGATCTGTTTTGCCAATTTAATTACTACCCAATGTACAATCACAATGTTATTCATTATGCCTGGAGAGACAGAATGGGTAAGGGAACGGAGTTTCGTATTTGCTTTTATTGAGATGGAATAAAGGGCGCTGGGGTATATTTTACCACTCTCCCGGAATGTCTGGGAGGTCCTGCAGGAGGGGGGCCTCGTTGGCGCATTTCAACGCAAATCCCATCATTTTGTTGCAGAGGCGGGGCCAAAATGATGCGATTCGAGGCCACCATAGCAGGTGACCTCGAAGACGCGATTTGCGGAGCCCCGTCCCCTCTGTACCTGCAATTCCCCTCCCCCCTGGGATCTCCCAAAGGAGAAAAATTTAAAGTTGGCAAGTATGGCGATGGTGTCATGAGTTTGATTCCGACCTGTGCCATGTTTAGCGTTTGTATGTTCTCCATGTGTATCCGTGGGTTTCCTCTGGGTACTCCAGTTTCCTCCCAAAGTCCAAAAACTGATAGGTTAATTGGCTTCTGACAAAATGGACCCTAATCTCTGTCTGTGTTATGGAATTTAGGTTGTAAGCTCCAATGGAGCAGGGACTGATGTGAATGATTATATATCCTCGGTACAGTACTGTGTAATATAATTGGCGCCATGTACATAAAGGATAATAAAAACTTGTAAGAGTGGAAAATATATTGGTTTCCACCACCTCCATGGTTAATTTGCATGGCTAAGACGCCCTGAAGCACCCTGCAAAGTTCTATTCCTTCCTGATCATTTAGATGTCTTGTATTGGTAAATAAAATCATGTGTATTCAAATTTGGTGGCCTAGTCCAGTGCACCATTGCATCTGTTGTGTAGCATCGAGGAATTCCCCTAATCCTCCCCGTTCTCTATCGTACTGTGCAAAGCTAACTCTCTCAGCATTTTGCTATGCAAATTTGTGCACAGAATAAAAATAGGCGAAAGGTTAACAAATAACACTTTGTTGATCTTTTTCCAGCACTTGCAGAACATTTGTGGTTTGTAAATAATCATTTATATCTATCAGTACAATGTGACTTTGCAGGTGTTCCTCCTGTATGTGTTCTAGCAGAATAGTCTTGCTTTGCCTTATGTGTATCTCCGAGTGTCTGAAAAGAGTAATTGGGAGTTGGGGAAAATATGAGCATAGGTGCAGGTAATCAGATATAAATCATGGTAACCTAGAACCCAAGATACTGTTAATCCATCACTCTGCAGTACACAAGATATGTTATTTATGCCTAATTTGTTCTGTCTGCACACACCAATCAGCCATAGCATTAAAATCACCTGCCTAATAGTGTGTAGGTCCCGCCTGTGCCACCAAAACAGCTCTGACCCTCGAGACATGGGCTCCAGAAGACCTCTGAAGGTCCAGTGGTATCTAGAACCAAGACGTTAGCAGCAGATCCTTTAAGTCCTGTAAGTTGCGAGGTGGGGCCTCCATGGCTCAGAAGTTTTTCCAGCACATTCCACAGATGATCATTCGGATTGATATCTATGGTAGTTGGAGGCCAAGGTAACAGTGCAGTGTGGTAATTATTATTAACTTGCTGAAAGAGGCCATTGCCATCAGTGAATACCGTTGCCATGAAGGGGTGTACTTGGTCTGCAACAATGTTTAGGTAGGTGGTACGTGTCAAAGTAACATCCACATGAATGCCAGGACTCCAGGTTTCCCAGCAGAACATTGCACAGAGCATCACACTGCCTCCGCCGGCTTGCCTTCTTCCCATGATGCATCGTGGTGACATCTCTTCCAGGTAAATGACGCACATGCACCCGGCTGTCTGCATGATGTAAAAGTAAATGTGATTCATCAGACCAGGCCACCGTCTTCCATTGCTCCATGGTCCAGTTCTGGCGCTCATGTGCCCATTGTAGTTGCTTTTGGCAGTGGTCAGGGGGTCAGCATGGGCACTCTGACCGGTCTGTGACTACGGAATGCCCCAAACGCAGTAAGCTGCGATACACTGTGTGTTCTGACACCTTTCTATCATAGCCAGCATTAACTATTTAAGCAATTTCTACTACAGTAGATCTTCTGTGAATTGGACCAGACAGGCTAACCTTCGCTTTTCATGTGTTGAGTGAGCATTGGGCGTCCATGACCCTGACACCAGTTCACCCGTTCTCCTTCCTTGGACCACTTTTGGTATAAAATAGGTACAAAAAACTTTTTAATTTTTATTTATAAAAAAAAAGTAAACATTAAATCATAAATAGATCTTCATTATAAACCGTGGCTTCCAGAGTGAGGAATGTACACATACACAAGCAGCAAATTGTGAGATTCCTTGGTAAGATTGGATGTTGACAGTCATCAGTAACATACTGTACCTTTCAACTATACCGATTTAGATGGGAGGGGACAGTCCTGGTGTCCCAACAGCCAAGACTTGTGTCCTGACTGCTGGGAATGTTTTGAAAGTATGTCCTGCATGTGTTTTTTTAGGGGACGAGATGGAATGAAGACGCTCTTGGCACGCTCCCGGGAGAGATGGCTTGATTAAGGGTTTTGGCCACTCTAGGCAAATATGGCTTCCTTCACCCTCTCCCCCCACAACAATGTTTATATTTCTGTGTTTTTTTGAAACTCAGCTAGAATTGTCTTTTTAAAAGGCAATAATAGGCACTCATTTTGTTTAAATCAGAACAGTATTGCAGTCACGCCTACACCTATCACTGTCCGTAGCTCTCTTACTCTCTTATCCTCAAACACCCGGCCAAGGATGACTCACTGTCTTCAATCATTACCATGGGATGTCAAAATAAAATCTTACTACATTTTTCTTTAATGTTTTCTTTTCACTTTAGGGAACAATTTATGCTTTAAAATAAATTTCAGTTTATAACTCTCCCTGTCACAATTTTGCACCCCCCAAAAGCCTTGCGCCCTAGGCTTCAGCCTAGTCAGCCTATTGGACAATCAGGCCTTGCCGAGAGACGTGGCACACCCCAACATGACATGGCCACACCTCCAACATAAGGTATCCACACCCCTTTCCGTACTGGCACACGTCCCAATTTGCTGGCTTCAAGGTTTGCAGAAATTTCTGACGGAGATACAGAGTGTCTCTGACAGCCGAGAGGAAAATCCACTAGATTTAGCAATCTACCCAAAGAAACCTTCCGATATTCAGGGGTAGACATTTTTTTTAGGGGGGAAGGTGTCATCACTTTGATTGCTGGGCCCCGCTCCCCTTTATTCCTAGCAGGACGGGCTGGTTGCTGCCGCACACTAATTACAGGTCAGGGCCATCTTAACAACATTATGGGCCCCCGGGCAGAGCAGTGCCCTGGGGCCCCTAAATATAGATATAGATATATAGATGTATACAGATACAGATATAGATATAGATATATAGAGATAGAGATAGATAGATGTACTTGCTCAGTGACCCTTGTAGGTTTTTTTTGCAGGTTTTTTTCTTTTGCAGGATTATTTATTCTCCTTAAGAGCCCTGCCTATGGGGCCCCCTTGCCCTTGGGCCCCCCGGGCAGCTGCCCATTGTGCCCAATGGAAAAGATGGCCCTGTTACAGGTGCCTGGCAGCCGAGAGGCAGGCAGAAGATGCGGCTTGGCCAGGGCCGGATTAAGGGAATGGAGGCCCCAGGGCTAAGGGGGCCTCCATTCCCCCGTGGGGGCCTCCATTCCCCCGTGAGGGCCCCCCCCGTGATCCAAGCTGCCCACCCCCTCCCATGATCCGAGCTCCCCGCCCCCCGGCACTTACCTCCTTCTACGGCACGCTGTACGCTCTTTACTGAGGAGATCTCAGTAAGGAGACTACAGCGCGACAGGGAAAGACCGCAGTGAAAGTGCTCGCCCCCGACCGATCAATACTGCTGTTGAGCACTTTCAAGGGCCCCCTGGATGCCATAGGCCCCTGGGCTGTAGCCCAGTTAGCCCTATGGTTAATCCGGGCCCTGGGCCTGGCACTCCGATTGTGTCTAAAACAACCCCGTCTGGATCTGTTACTGCCCAGATTCTGGTACAAGACACCTGAAGGAAATAGCTGGGAAGCTTGACAGCCATGCAGGAGGCATTACAGGCTAGATTAGGACAGCAGTGTGAGTGAGTGATCATGATGGGGAATTACACAGTTATTAATTATTATTCAATGACTTCCATTCCTTTATGGCTGCTGTAATTCCAACATTGTATACCTCTGCAAAACACGTGTGCACGTTATATAAGCAGTAATAATACTATATTAAGTCAATTTATTGTAATATTTTTTATACATGTACCTTACCTCTTTAAGCTGTCAGATGCAAAGATTGCGTCTTGTAAAATGTTTCATAGCTCATCAAGGATGGAATTCTCCCGAGAGATACAAGATAAAGTGTAAATGACAGAAGTACCGTGCTAATTCTGGAGCCATTTAGCAGAGTCTCAGCACAGTAAAACTGCTCTTTAAATTCTCAGCTCTGATAGAAATCCAGATTTGCATTACAAATTTTCTAAGCTTGCTGAATACAGAAAAAACTGACTGAAACTGATTGATGCTATTTGCCAATGAAAAATTGTTAAGTCTTGTTGGTTGGGTCCAAATTTGGTGGGTGTGACCGTGACCCAAAGTCAGAAAGACAAATACATCGTTCCCCCTATTTGCAAATCTCATTTCAACAGAAAGCTGAATAAAATACTGTTTATTCAGGATTTAGTGATATGTCTATAGCTGAGAGGTTTCTTAGTAAACTAAACCTGAGAATCTGTTCAATATTCTGGTATGGGATCTGTTATCCGGAATGCTTGGAACTTGGGGTGTTCCAGATATGGAACATTGTCTAATTCTAAGCCACATTTCCAAATTACCCTATTTATATCCACAGGCTTCCCTTATTATACTGCTTAGCAGTTCTGCTCATGTAGAGTTGGACATACATCTGTTTATTTATGTACAATATGCATTTCCGCACCAAACGTAGACCTATGTCTGCCTGTAGACTTTGGGGTGTGGGTGCGGGGGGGGGGGGGGCGTCATGATGTAATTCATGTCATAATGGCCCCACACCTGGCTACACAAAGGCGTCATGTGCAGCGGGGCAGAGACACGATGATGCGATTTGTAGTGATTCGTTCACATGGAATTGGGCAGGATCTGCGCAGTTGCCCTGCTCTCCTGGAAGTCAGGGAGGACGCCCCAAAATTTGTGAGTCGGAATGGGGAAGGGAAGGATGGGTGAGCAGTACAATAATGGTGTGTCACATTATTGCAACTGAACCAGGCTTGGGCGTACACCCATAGCCACCGGTCAGGCAGTATATCGCTTGCAGGTGCTAGGAGGCTGGTGAAACAATATGCAATGACCAGTGGGGAGGGCTGCCAAACTTTAGCCCGGGGAGAAAGACTTGACTCATCAGCCTATTTTAAATGAAACAAAATGCAGGTGGCCCAGTGACCCAGCCCAAGGTAGCCCACTATGGGACTGGCCCCGGGGGGAAATGACCCCCAGCTTAGCCTGCCCCTGGCAATGACAATGATGACCGTAAGCAGCACCAGCTAGCCGCCTGGCTGATTGACTTTTTGACTTTACAGCTGATAGTATTTAAACCATTATTGTCCCTGCTGTACTATACGACAATGCGACCATCTAGTCGCATTACTTAAATGATATTTCCATTTGGACTGTGACAGGAAAGACTATCCCTATTTGAAGTGGAAAACAACATATTTTTTTAATTTAATTTAATTTGTATTTGTGTTTTGTATTTATTTCTATGGAAAATGCAACTTTCACATTCATTAACAACACTGTCCACTATTCTCTCTTGTATTTATTCATCACATTATTATATTGTGTACAAATGGGAGAATGTACAACTAAAACTGACAATCCACATCTCTACACAATCTATACACTTTCTCTATGCTGTTGTGGGGAGTAAATGTACACAGCTGTTTCTCCTGACATACACCTGGTGCATATGCCACTGATGAACTGGGGTGAAACCATTCAATCCTCCTGCCGCCCCCTCCCATCCAGAGGTCAGGAACATATCTAGATGTCACTACGCATGTGCTGGCACAGTGAATGTACAGAAGAGTCCTCCGCTCTGCTTTTCTGTGAGCCTTGGGTGGCAGATCTGGCACTGCATTGTTCCCCTGTTCTCCTGGCCAAGTTGTGGTTGCACCACGTGTACTGGTGGTAGTTCCACTACTATTGATGGTGAAATTGGATGCTGTAGGGAGAAGAGTTTGGAGACAAGTTTGGTGAAAGTGAGTAAAAAAAAAAAAATTAAAGGTAAATTGAACGATGTAGTGATGTGAGATAGTGGGGAAGAACAATTAATCCAGGTAGTGCAGGACAGTAGAGTTCTGTGCCGGCTCCCTGGCTGGGGTAAATGGAGTAGGCAGCTTTGGCCACTTGGACACGTGGTCCGTGACACTGACTCATTGACACTGGGCTCAGAGTGAGTCCAGCAGTCAAACATAGATTTCAACATCAATGAAATTTGAAGTATGTGGGTCCAGCAGCTGATTAGAGATGATTGTCCAATAGATCGGCCTTGTTTTGCTGTCATAACATTCCTCATCCCTATTGTGTGATTTGCCACTGGTTTCTAAACATTTCTGATGCTTTATATTTGTGTCTATAAAAGCAGAAGAAATCAGGAAGAAATTGCACCAATGCTGCTCCTTTGCTCCTTTCCACACGCAGAAATCCCCATGGACTTCAAGGTCATTCTGCTTACATAAGTCAGGTAACATGCTCTTTACCCCCAAAAATGTAATTTCTTGCCTGTGCAAAGGGACTGTAAAAAAACAAATGCACGGGGCCTGATTCATTAAGGAAAGTAAAGCAGAATAAATAAGTAACTTTGCACCTTGGCAAAATCATGCTACATTGGAGGGGGGAGGTAAATTTAAAATGTGGGGACAGATTTATAATTGGGGAAGGGTATGTCCTATATCAACTTTAAATGTCAGTGTAAAAATAAAGCTATCAGGTATTTGTGTCCTATATGAAAAAACTGCCAGTATTTTCCTTATGTGCAAAATAATAAACTCATTTTGCATTGTAACATGGTTTTGCCAAGGTTCAAAGTTACTCATTGTTTAGCTTTCCTTTCCTTAATGAATCAGGCCCATAGAGTTCACTGGACTATGCCAGTAGTGTCCACAAATAAAATATTGATTTCCCTGGTTAAGTCAAGTAAAGTGGGATGTTTATTTTTTGCTATGGTGCCTGAAACAGTCAGTACTTTATTATCCTTCTCCAGTTGACTGTATCGAGCATTGTACAGTGACTATTACAAAACGGGTGGGGTTGTTATTACAGAACTAGTTCAACAGTTGTTTACACAACACTATATTGTTGTCAGTGGTTTGACCCTGACCTGTTACATTATCCGTACTAGGATCCTTTCAGAGCACAAGAGCAGCGTTCCATGAACACATGATGAGACTCTCCGGGAAACGTCGGTGACCCTTTCTCATCAGCACTTGGCAATTCAACAGACAATGCTTTATTTAGATACAAAGGACCATATAGGAATTGGAAAACAATGTGCATCACTAATGTAAATTCTGTTTATGTTTTTTCCAGCTAAGTGTATGGGGTATTTTGTCAGGATTGCAGCAACTGTATGGGATCATAATGTTACTAATTCTCATGCTGGTACCTTGGCGGTCTGGCTGAATGCACGCTAGCTGCTGTAATTCTGAATTTTTCACCCATCTGTACAGCACTGCGGAATCAGTGGCGCTATATAAATAAATGGTGATGATGATGATGATCTGCAGCAATGGGATGTTGTTTTGTGAGAAAAGATATTCTGATAAAAACAAAGAGGTGGAGATTAGGCATAAGATGAGGGGCTCCTGATTTTGCAGAACCTTTTTATCCTTGCAAAACAACTTGATTTTTCTACATTCTCCAAGATGGCTAAGATCAATCATCAGCAATTGCATTCATTGGGACCATTTCTACAACATCCAGGTACGTTTGGCACAAGAAGGTGCATTTATAGGTATGCATGAAACAATATAATTAGGACAAGTTTTTGTTTTGATTGAAAAAGTGTCTTTATTTTGTATGAAGGTATTAAAAACATACAATACATTACATTCAAGTGTACCGTGTCACGGCGCAGCTGTAAGCACAATACACTGTGGCATAATCAGACAAGATATAACATCCTACACTATACATCAAGTACTGCACTAACTATGCATCATTTTCACAATACAACTGACTTAAATAAGCAATAGATGTGAGGGGGGTGGTAGGTGAAGGGGGACGGAGGGGGAGATTTATTGAAGGACAGTCACATATATTGGTGGTAGGTGCATAAATTAAAGGCAAGATGTATCAACAAAACTTCAAACATTGATGGGGGAATGGGTTGGAGGGGGTAAGGAAGGGGTAGTCACAGGCCCACACGGGGGACAAGGAGAAGAAGGAGACAAAATCAACCATCTTACTCATCCTCTGGACTGTGAATGGTGTTATAGTCTCATAGTAGGCTGTTGGGCAGCCTGCTACAGTCCTGAATTGACATCTCCCTTTTCAAAATGAGGTGAATCCTGGCAAGCCATGTAGCGTCCTTTAAAACAGTTCATAAGGCGCCAGCCCTCCTGGATTGCCCCAATGATGTGGATCCCAGGAAATAATCCATAAAATGACGAATGATATGAAAGGCAAATCATGTGCCCACTGTCCCTAAGTTCGTTTTCCAAGATATCCAACAGTGCAGTGGGACAGTCCCAAAATATATGTTGAGATGTTTCACTTCTGGTTGACAGAAGGGGCAGTGAACATATTTGCACAGGTAACTGAAGTGCATTAATGTCCCGAGAGACAAACCCCTCTGGATAGCCATCCATACAATGTCTTTATGTCTATTATCTAGCCTCTTAGAGGCCCCATTCTCCCACACGTTTTGAAGTTGCTACAGGGAGCTCTGGAACAGACTCCATAATGCATTTAGCTCTGATGAGTTTGTGGATAGATTTTAGCTTCCACAAGTCTGGTTTAAGTCCCTTCAGAAGGTGTTCCCTCACAAACTGTCCAACATCCAGGTAAAACGAAGGTATATTTCAGTTGTAAGGAAACGAGCTGTCCCACTTATCCCAGCCAAGAACCCTCCAAAGAGGCAGCAGGAAAAAGTGAGACATGGACTTCCCAGCAGAGCAAATGTTCCTGTGGATACAGTTACAGACAAAGAGCATGGTAGGTATATCAGGTATCCCTTTCCCGCCTTTGCTTATACCACTTCACTATGTCCATTTTGGAGCCCCAGATGAAGTGGAAGACTGCCCTAGGGATGGTTTTGCAGATCGCAGCAAGAGTTGGCCAAGCTTGGGCCAAGTACCACAAAACGTGAAGAATATCGTTGTGCAGCACCAGTGCTTTCCCTTCGATGGTGAGGTCTCTGAGGCTTCACAAACCAGTCTTCTGATGAACTGTCTCCAGTCTTTCTTCTCAACACTTCAGGGCTGCCTCTTCTCCACCAAACAAAATTCCCAGAATCTTGTTGAAGTTAGACTTGATTGTGAAGTGGAATTCCTCAGGGTTTGACAGATGCCACTGACTGAAGAGCAATGCCTCTGACTTCCCACAGTTGACCTTTGCTCCTCTAGCTCGGCTGAAGGTCTCACAGGTCTGGACGAGTGCTGTCACCAAACACTGGTTAGCGTAGAAGACAATGAATTCATTCATGTAGAGCAAGCACTTGGACTCTTGTCTGTCTAGATCCGGTGCAGTGATGCTTCTTATCTCTGAACTCTGTCTAACGCACATTGTGAAGCGCTCTATACAACAAACCAAAAGGAGAGGTGAAAGATGTCTGGGCCACATGTGCATGGCGATCCTTGATGCAATGGACCATGTCCCTCAGCAGTGCAAGGCTATCTGTAATCCTGTAAACAGAAATGCCGCAAATCTGATCTACTCGAACAATCTGCCCATTGACACCCTTTACTCTATTGGCTAGTAGCTTAGCGAGGATCTTGTAGCCCTTGTTCAGGAGAGAGATGGGCCTCTCCCTCTTGCGCTTATACAGGATCATAATCAGTCCCTCCCTCAGAGTAGGAGGCATTCTGCCCACCACCACCATCTCCTCATACTGCTCTATCAGGTCAGTGCCAATGAGGTCTCACAGCGCTAAATAGAGCTCTGCTGGGAGATCATCACTGTCCGGGGTCCTATCTGGCCTAAAGATCTAGCAGCAGAGAGCAGCTCCTCCATCGCCATGACCTTCAACCCCAATAAAGGCAGGGAGACATGTCGTGGAAAGAGATCACCATATCCACTCGGGGCAGTCATCTACTCAGGCCGCCCTAGGCCCTGAGGATCCCACCCACCTTCCCCTGACTCTGCACCGAGAACTGCCAACAAGAGTAGTGCCATGTGCTTTTTTTAATTGGGTGTGGTCAGGTGGGAAGTTGGAAATCCAGCAGCATTCTAACCCTAACTTTCCTTGGTCTACTTTTAAGCACTGGTGATCCACCCACAGGCCCACCCCATCCACCGTGTCCGGCTCCAACTACACTGGATGTTCCTACCCCTCCCTATTGCTATTCTCACACTTTACCCTCCCATCCTGTTCCCGTGTTCCTACCACCCATTGCTAAATACTACATAGCACCCAATATCTCATATCCACATACTTATTGTTGCAAAATGGGGTGTAAGGAACACCCTCGGCGCTGGTCATAACCCTAGTTTGGTCTTTGTCTTCTTCTTAAATAATAAATGAGGCTTAAATGTGTAGCATTTTAATGGAAAAAAAGAAAACTTGTAATTAATGAAGGGGTGCTCCGAAATAATTAGTAGGCAGGACATTTTGAAGTGACATTTTTACTTTTGACCAACATGCAAATTCCCAACATGAGAACTGATTGCCCAAATCTTTCAAAACTCAGAATGTGGGTGGGCATCAGTGTTCAGGCAGGGCGGACATATAGGAGTCAAAAAATATGCATTGAACGTTTGCATTTTTCTGAGTAATAAGTGATCCTTACTCTTTTGTGAACATACATTAAATAGCGTGACATATTAATAACACCTTTCCTGTGCATCAATTTAATGTCTGAAATGGCAATATTGGGGAATCTGCAGCGACATGCAATATTGCAGTTTAGTGACGTACTTCAATATTGAGCACAAATATTTACTCTTCAAGACAACACAAAAAGCGGACCAAATTATTGTTTGCCGTGTCACGGCCAGGAGCTGGAGTAGAATAATGACATGCACTGATGCTATTTGTAATGCGCTTGTCAATGATGTATACACTACAAACCATAAGTGATTTTTTATGAACCATTTTTGCATTCCCAGCTCCTGAGCTGAGTCGAATTTTCAGGAACAATATACTAGCGTTGCCAGGGTAACCTGGGCAGAATGACAATGTTCTGCTGACAGCTTGCATATTGTACATAACATATATCTATTACATCATAGGGGAACATTAATATAGATATGATGTATTTTTATTTCCCAGGTAAAAACATTATTAAGTATATATTAACCACTTCTTGTCTGCAGAGTAGCAGATTACGGGTGCCGTGCGCAATTGCCCCTAGTGTGTGCGGTAATGGATAGATGTTTCGATGGGAGGGGGAGAAGGGGCCGGCCAATGCTTCAGAAGCACTAGGCATGTCCCTGGTTGTGGCTACACCCCCTTTATGATGTGACTATGCGCTTTTTCACAGTCTGTCCCAATTCAAAGACCTGTAAAGGTGGGATGATTGGTGCGTTGGTTGGACCAAAATTAATTGTTAGAACAAGGTGTATTGTGTTGTTTAGGCTAAGGATAACTTTTTTGCCCACTACATTTCACATTGTTGTCTTCAAAGCAGATATATGGAATACTAATAAAGGTTAAGCACACATGGGATCCCTTCTTGTCCAGAAGAATGCCAGTGGGCCTTCCCCATAATTATTAAATATGGTCATGTGACTTCTGTATTTCTAATGTTTCATAAATGTAATGTTTTCAAATAAATTTAAACTGACCCCGAAAAAACTTGCCATCCCTGTGGTACAGCTTTCTAGCCAAGACTGATCGAAGTACAATCTGTTATAAATGTTCATTAAATACTGGGACTAATTGCTAGAATGGCTGGGTAGATTTTACCAGAAGCACCAGTCAGCTGGAAGAAGACAAAGGTCCAAATAGAAGACAATCATCTAAAGAGAACTTTGAATGAATACACAGGCTAGGATTATTGTTCCTGCTGGACTGTTGTGTACCAAGATCCCAGAGGTGACATCGTGGAGGAGGCAGGTTCAACCCACTGGAAGTCAGGAGGTCTGTACTGTGTGCCCGCCAAAAGTAGGGTGACACTAGGCTAGATCATTGCCTTGCTGGCAGGATGAGAGACAAGGCCCTCTGTACATCAGATCCTGCCCCAGGGATTGGCTACATTATGAATGTATTAATATTTTACTGTTCTTAAACTGTTCAATAATTCCATTTACTTTCATCAGATATTTGAGGTGGGAAAACACTTCCCACACTTCCCACATCTAGGATACTGGGACAGGCATAGGTTGAAAGGTATCCCAATATATCCTGACTTGGTGAGGGGGGGATTGATACTGGTTATCTTCTAGCACACTGTCCTCCAATAGGCTTTATATACTGTACATAGGTTTAGGTGTTATTTAAATGTTTTACTTCTTGCATGAAGCTTAAATATTTTTGGAGAACAACTACATCCTCTTTTTTTTAGTTCTGTTTCGTTTTAAGTAATGCCAAAGGGCTACCTAAACTGGAGTTAGGGTGATATATGTTATCTTAGAGCATAACCTCTTAGGGGTAGATTTACTAAAAGGCGGTTTGATGAAATCTAAAGTATTTTTAGTTATATATATAATATGTATATATATATTTTTATATATATATATATATATATATATATATATATATATATATATATATATATAGTTTATATTTTAAGGTGTTAAATGTTCAATATAGGCCCTTGTAATAACCCCTATCTGATGTCTAATAGTTTGTTAGATATACCTTTAAGTCATGAGTATCTAACCCTTACCTCTCCTGCAGCTTTTCACTCTTTGACCACCCGCATTACTTAGTTCAAAGCTAATGCCATTGACTGTCTTACACACCAGTGGGGGCCACGTGCACACAAGGTGCTCAGTATTCCTGGTTTTAGGGAGGCAAGGGCTAGATACACTGATCTAGAAAGTGCAACTGGCATGTAAATACTTTGTGTTTTTTATTTTGCACATTTAACCACTTGTGGAGGAGCAAATCCTTGCTTCTATACACTCCGCCCCCACAGTGATGTCATCAGATGGGGCGTGGTCATCTGCAAGAGAACCTTGCCAGGATTTTCTTGTGTAGTGGCCACAATGAGCATGCGCAGTACCACATATGCTCTGCGCCCGCTCAGCGCATGCAGAGATGCATTATATGGGCCAGCTCCAGCATAATAATGTTATGGGCAGAAAAATATAATTAGGCAAGTCTTATAATGGATTATGAAGATTATAATGGATTGCGAGGATTATAATGGGACAAGGATTATAAGGATTATAATGGGACAATGATTATAAGGATTATATTGGGACAATGATTATAAGGATTATAATGACGATATTGAATCTATGGAAAGGATAACAATAGATTAGTATTGGGAATGTAGGACAGACATTATAAAGTAAGGGATAGCTATATGGATATGGGGAGGATTGTTATATCGCTGCACTAGATTGCTATATTGCTATGGTACATTGTTATATTGCTGCTATGTATTATAATGCTGTGATATTGCTATGCTATATTGTATTACTAGGGTATTGCTGCTATTGAGTACCTCCTTAGATTTATATGATAATATGAGTTACATGACAGATATTCACTTACACACAC
The DNA here is from genome assembly GCF_038048845.1 of Mixophyes fleayi. Classification (NCBI taxonomy): domain Eukaryota; kingdom Metazoa; phylum Chordata; class Amphibia; order Anura; family Limnodynastidae; genus Mixophyes; species Mixophyes fleayi. The sequence goes on from NC_134406.1 coordinate 253,516,019, forward strand.
ATAAGGAGATTCAGGATATTGGAGACACAGAAAGAGATCGGTAATGGACATTAATGTACCTACAAACAGATATTGTATCATCTATGTTGAACCATTATATGTGTGGAAGACTATGTTAATTAATCTGTATGTTGTAATATTGTTGTTTAAGTAAAATATATTTTTTCTGCATCATATATGTGTGCTGTGCTTGTTGGTTCTCTATGCTACATATAGTATGGATACATTAACTATTGAGCAAATATGTATGTTATATAATTAATGAAGGACTGGAGTAGGTGATGTCTAACTAACGTAAGGGAAGGTATGGCTGGGATTCAGTGTCGGACTGGGACATACAGGGCCCACCAGGGAAACCAATGACTGGGGCCCACCTAATACCATGTAGCGCTGCAAAGGGGGTGTTGGGGAGCCTGGTGCACTTAAGACATTTATTATCATTTTAGACAAATGTTAGACAAATACACATTCAAAACTGTGTGCACTACTGTTAGATGCAGTTCTGCCTTCATAAGCAGTACAGTGTGAAGCAGGACATACCTCCCACCTGTCCTTGTTGTCAGACCAAATCCTGACTTAGCGAAGCAGACGCCCAAATTCGGGGCTGCCCCACCAGATTCAGGACAGTTGGCAGCCCTCCTACTCTCTCCTACCTGTTCTTGTCACTTTCACCACTTGTGGCTGTTGGTGTCTTTAGATCAGTTGCTGCTTGTCTGGATCCTTGGAGGCCCTATTGGGGAAAAAAAATGGGTACATGAAAACTCCAACCATCCCGCCATTAAATCAATAGCACCCACATTTAATATTTAGGCCTCTCTCCAGCCTTAACATTAAAGTAATAGTACTCACTTTTGACAAATAGATCTATTTCCCTCAAACCAACCCCAACATTAAATTAATAGTATTTCCTTTTAATAAATAAACCTATTACCCTCCCTCCAAACAGCGATTGGGCTGCACACCCGATCACGCTACTCTTACCTGCCTCAGTCGACCGCTTGCTCCGTCCTGGGTGCCGCCATCTTCGCTCTGGGTCTGCGCATGCGCAGACCCGTTCCATTCATCTACTTTGCAGAACTGACTATTTACACAATGCTTCACCTCCGTTCTAGTGGTAACCTGCTGACTTCAGGACTAACACTTCCTAGAGTATCTGCCGCCATCCCAGTGGTAACCTGTTTGTCTGCAGAACTGACTATCTACCCAACGCTTTACCTCCATTTCAGTGGTAACCTGCCGACTTCAGGACTGATACTTCCCAGTGTACCTGCGGCTGTATGCAGTGCTGACACTACTCAATTCTCCTCCGTTCCAGTGGTAACCTGCTAACTTCAGGACTGACACTTCCTAGTGTATCTACCACTATCCCAGTGGTAACCTGTTTGCATGCAGTGCTGACTCTCTACTCGTTTCTCCTCCATTCCAGTGGTAACCTGTTTGTCCGCAGAGCTAACACTTAACGCTACGCTTCTTTGCTGACCATCCCTGCTGGTACCCCCCTAAAGGGTTTCGCCCTATACTCCTAGTAGGGGCTGCAACCTGCAAAACAGATGCAACTAAGGCCAATAAATTAATAACATGTACGTTTAATACAACTATTTCCCATGACCATTCCCGGCATTAAATAATTAATATACACATTTAATAGATAGCCCTCCTCCCCACACTTAGCCCCACATTCAATTATAGATCCAAACCACCCCAGCATTAATTAAAGGTCCCGTTTCCCAATCTTAATTTAATTGACCTCACCAATAAATTAAATTGCCCCACTATCCATTAAATAATTAGCCCCCACCTAAACTCCACCATTAAATTAATAGTCTACCTTCCACCCATGTACTAGTAAGACAGCCCCCCCCATTCCCTCACACATTATAACAGCCCCCCTCCCTATAGTTTAGCATAGGCAGCCCCCCTCCCTATAGATTAGCATATGCAGCCCCCCTCACTATAATTTAGCATAGTTTAGTATAGTCAATCCCCTATAGTTTAGTATAGTCAGCCCCCCCTATAGTTTAGTATAGTCAGCCCCCTATAGTTTAGTATAGACAGCCTCTCCAATAGTTTAGTATAGTTAGCCCCCCTCTAGTTTAGTATAGACAGCCCCCCTCTAGTTTAGTATAGTCAGCCCCCCCTATAGTTTAGTATAGCCAGCCCCCCCCTATAGTTTAGTATAGTCAGCCCCCCTATAGTTTAGTATAGTCAGCCCCCCTATAGTTTAGTAGAGACAGCCCCCCCCTACAGTTTAGCATAGGTAGCCCACTCCCTATAGTTTAGTATAGATAGGAAGCCCCCCTATAGTTTATTATAGTCATCCCCCCCTATAGTTTAGTATAGTCAGCCCCCCCTATAGTTTAGTAGAGACAGTCCCCCCCCTACAGTTTAGCATAGGTAGCCCACTCCCTATAGTTTAGTATAGATAGGAAGCCCCCCTATAGTTTATTATAGTCATCCCCCCTATAGTTTAGTATAGTCAGCCCCCCTATAGTTTAGTGTAGTCAGCCCCCATAGTTTAGTATAGATAGGCAGCAAGTTAGACAATGAAAGCAAGTATATGTTTAGGTGCTATAGAGTTTTGCATATTTGATCATTGTTAATAAATAATCCCTAGTGGGAGGTTGGACAAACATTTACAGAATTATGGTCACATTCAGGTAGAGACCTTTGAATAATTTTCTGAATGAGAGATACATTAGACATTTAAGGAATAGTTTAGTATAGTTAGCCCCCCTCTAGTTTAGTATAGACAGCCCCCCCTCTAGTTTAGTATAGTCAGCCCCCCCTATAGTTTAGTATAGCCAGCCCCCCCCTATAGTTTAGTATAGTCAGCCCCCCTATAGTTTAGTATAGTCAGCCCCCCTATAGTTTAGTAGAGACAGCCCCCCCCCTACAGTTTAGCATAGGTAGCCCACTCCCTATAGTTTAGTATAGATAGGAAGCCCCCCTATAGTTTATTATAGTCATCCCCCCCTATAGTTTAGTATAGTCAGCCCCCCCTATAGTTTAGTAGAGACAGTCCCCCCCCCCTACAGTTTAGCATAGGTAGCCCACTCCCTATAGTTTAGTATAGATAGGAAGCCCCCCTATAGTTTATTATAGTCATCCCCCCTATAGTTTAGTATAGTCAGCCCCCCTATAGTTTAGTGTAGTCAGCCCCCATAGTTTAGTATAGATAGGCAGCAAGTTAGACAATTAAAGCAAGTATATGTTTAGGTGCTATAGAGTTTTGCATATTTGATCATTGTTAATAAATAATCCCTAGTGGGAGGTTGGACAAACATTTACAGAATTATGGTCACATTCAGGTAGAGACCTTTGAATAATTTTCTGAATGAGAGATACATTAGACATTTAAGGAATATTATACTAGTTCAATTTACCCCTCGCTACCATATGCCAAATGTGTTTTGTTTGTGTGTTTCATTACACTTTTAACAATGGTGCAGATTTAGTACCATAGGTCATGGGTGGCTTCTGATCTAAATCACGCATTCAATGAAATCTATACTGAGCATTAATATGAGGAAAGAGGAGCTTTTAAGTCTGATTGGAATTAGCAGAAAAACCCCAAAACTATAAGCCCTGTAATTATTATCCTTAATTTATCAAGCACTGTAGTGCTGTACATTAAGGAGTCATGATACAAATAAATATGATAGAATGACATAAAATAGAGGGTAAAGATGGCTCAGTCCAAATGATCTTATAATCTAAGATATTAGTGGTTAGCACTTCTGCCTCACAGCACTGGGATCGTGAGTTCGATTCCCGACAATGGACATATCTGTGGATCGCTGCTGGGCACAGAGACAGGACACTTGTTCGCCATGCAAGCAAGAAGTTGTGGTGGCAGCTGCTGCCGCCAAAGAGAATGAACAGAGGTTGCAACCGCGATGAGTTGTATATCTCCGACTGATAAGTTACCATCATCCAGGGTATACGAGCTATAGTAACTGAAAATAAAGTTTACTAAAAGCTGCCACAAGTTAATAAAAATCTAAAACCAATGTATGATGCTATCTACTACAAAAAAGCCTAGTGGCGTGTGTCTGTGTGTGAAAAAAAACCCAAGCTGCAGCGCCACCTGCTGGGCGAAGTTATACACTGACCTACTAAATTCTTAGTGTGTATGAAAAAAAAAACTCAGAAAGGGCTAAATTTGCTGCAGCGCCACCTGCTGGGTGGAGTTATACACTGACCTACTAAATTCTTAGTGTGTGTGAAAAAAAACTCAGAAAGGGCTGAAATTTGGTATACTAAGATGTTTTTAATTTGTTAATTTAACTTGTTAATTGTTAAAAGTGATTCAAAAAAAATATATATATATTTCTTGAAGGAGAAGTGACAGTTGGGAGTGGTTGGTGGTTGCCGGGGGTGACAGTGGGGAGTGGTTGGTGGTTGCTGGGGGTGACAGAGCGAGAGGAGTGTGATACTCAGGACCGCTGAGAGAGATCCCTGTGTCTGGATAGACATCTGGATAGATGTGGCGATAAAGATGAAGGATGATGTGATGGAGAAAAATGATGAGGTGGTGACATGTGGACAAAACCACGTTAAAAAAGGGCGCTTACGTCGGGAAGTAACGCTCTGTCCCTGAGGAGGCCTGGGCTAGGCCCAAATGCATGACAAGAACCTTTTTAACACCTTAAGTAGCTTGATTTGACTAGAATGCATGAGTATCATGCACAGGTTAACTTGTATATAATAATATACCTCTCTTTACAAGTCTTAGAGAATCTTGTGTGTCCATCAGGTGCAAGAAGGGGATAACTGTCTGTGTTAATCGAGCCTGGAAAGAAACTGTTGTGTTTGTGGTATAAGATAATGGATAAGTGAAAAAAAAAGGTTTGTGTTCTGCAAATATGTGAATATGCAATAATCTGAAGTTTCTGATTGGGCACATACAGCTCCTAATTTCATATAAATATTTTACTACAGTTTTCAGGGCACCCCCACAGGCCAATAGTTTTTTTTTCAATATTATGTTTTTTCCTGCTCCTCAATGAGTGGTTGGAGGGGAAGAGAATGAGCTGAGGGTATAGCTGCCTGAGTGGAGCTAAGTACTCAATGTCACTTGGTATTATTTTGAGGGCTTGTAAGTGGCTGATGGTGCTGGCCAATAAAAACCTGTCGGTGTAACCTTATCTTCAAATCATGTGACTTGAGAGAGTTGGCTCTGCTAGGGCCATGCTGCTAGACAGCTTGATTGTTAATGAGAAGCTGGGAATTGCTGCAGATGAAGTGGGGTGAGTACTAATGACCATATTACTGCCATTATTTTTGTTGAGCTCAACTAAAACTATTGCCATTTTATTCAGTATTATTTCTTGTAGCATATTAATGGACATTATTGTTACTGCCATATATTACAGGAGAATACTACCATTTTATTGGACATTACCACTGGCGGTATATTTCTGGGTATTATTGTTACTTCTGGCATACTTGTAACTGCTGATACTGTAGATCATTAGTGCACAACACAAGGCCAATTCCTGTGTCCCACTGGAAGCAGAACAGATACAGGGAGATCCGGGAATCCATATTGCAGTATTTTTGACTGTTGTCGGAGGATCCCATTTATCTGTCCTGCATCGTGCTGGATTTCACAATGACTGTAGGGGAGGGACTCTCCCAGTTCCCTTCCCACAGCCAATGTGAAACCCACCATTCGTCAGTGTGGTTAGTCTGACAGCGAATCAGAATTAATGAGCTTCACTCTGATTCACTGCTGGACAGTCCTGTTTTCTGCAGAGCTTAGTTATGCATAAAACTTTTCCTCACTGCCTGGGAGTTCAGGTAAGTAGCAGGGAAATGCATTAGATGTGGGGGAGGATTTCCTGCTACAGGTAAAACAGTGCTTCTACAAAGGGGACAAGCATTATCTTGCTGTGAATCTCATCATCATGGTCCCTGTCCAATTCAGTAGGGAAGTGGGCAGGGTGTGGGAAGTATTAGGATCTGACTCTGTAAATCATATCCGCTTTGACATACCAGATCCTGCCTGCAAGGGGTTAAGACCTCATCATTTGATCTGGATCATGATTACATGTGTCTGGTCTTTAAAAGTCTGCCTTTTCCAGCAGTCTGGTGCCGTGTCATCTCTATTGTTTTGTATTGTTTGTTGCACTGTGATCTAGTCCTAATTTATCAACTGGTATCTGATTCCTGTTTGCTTATCGCATTGCACCTTTTCTTGTGAACCTGACCCGGCTTCGTGTGACTTTGCTCTTGTTTACTCCCTGGTACTGTTGTGGATCTACCGTCTTCTGACACTGGCCTGTCTGATTCTACCGTGGATAATCCAATGCCTCTTGCTTCTTAGCTAAACCTGGTAATCCTGGTATCCTGTTCCTGCTATTTCTAAAGGACTTGTTCCAGCTGTTTTTCCATTTACTGCATCTATTTCATACCTGTGTGACCTGTGTTTAAATAAAGACACTCTGTTTCATTTAAACAAACTCTCTGTGGTTTGGCAAATCCTAAATGGGCTATAGTCAGATTCAGGCCTCGTCCTATCCTTTGCATTGTTTGTCCAAATCCTAATTTCCCTGTGATTTCACTGCACAGGACACAGCGTTATCACTTTCAGAAGCTAAAAGTACAGCTTACATTCAGTCTTTCAGTCACCTGCTAAATTTTAAAGCACAAATCAGGGTTCACATTAAATTTGATATTCTGAAGATACATTTGTAAAATGATTCAGTATTTGGGTTAATTTTAGAGTTGGTTTATTCCTAGTATTTTTTTTCTAAATATCAATTATTATATTTAGCTGCAAACGCAAAATAAGTTAACACCGGAACACCTAATTTTGTATCACATACTATATGGAAGATATGAGCTTGTTCAGTTATTGAATTGCATCTGTAGGATAAATTTAGGAATAAAAGAAGATACATTGCAACAGCTCCCTCTGGTGGAATTATCTGTATCTGTTGTCAAGATCAAGTCGAACATTAACCTACACTGTATTTTTATTCTAATTCTAACTATTCTTCCTTATATTCTTATTATTTGTGCTTTATGAGTTAGTATTTATGGAAGCGGTTAATTCGAGAATTTTATAATAAGGATGTTATGGTGATTGTAGTGCATCAAAGTCTGTCTACACCAGTGATGGCTAACCTGTGACACTCCAGGTGTTGTGAAACTACAAGCCCCAGCATGCTTTGCCAGCTAGTTATCTACTGGCAAAGCATGCTGGGACTTGTAGTTTCACAACACCTGGAGTGTCACAGGTTAACCATCACTGGTCTACACAGCACATACCCCTGATATGTTTAGATGCACCTATGCAGCAGCACAATTTAACTGGACATTAATTTAAAAAATATATTTGGCACATTGGTTAGCATTGCTGACTCACAGCTCCGAGTTGGGTTTAATTTCAAGCAGGACACTGTTCAAACCAGGGCCCTGTGTAGAATTTGTATGTACTCTGTGGGTTGTAGGGTGCAGTGGTAATATGTCTGCTGAATAAGTGAGTATGTTATTAATTTACTGTTGGTGCTGCTGGCGGAGGGGGAATATGTTGGTTTATTAAATGGGAATGCTATTAATTTAATAGGGTGAAATAGATCTACATAATAAATGAAAATGCTATTTAATGCATACTTGCCTACTTTCAGGCAGAGCAGTCTGGGAGAGGGACGATGTCAATCGTGTCATTTTGGCCCCGTCCCCACAACGAAAATGACATTTTGTCGCAGGGAGGTGGGGCCAAAATGACGCGATTCACAGCGAATCGCTTTATTTTGGCCAGGGAATTGAGGAATGCTGGAGACTTGCCTGCTCTCCCGAGAGACCGGGAGACCGACCCGGATTTCGGGAGTCTCCCGGACATTCCAGGAGAGTTGGCAAGAATGATTTAATGTTGGGACTGGTTGGGAAGAGGAAGATTAATTATCAAACAGGGATGCTATTAATTTAATGTCGTGGGGTATGGGGGGAAATAGGCATATTTATTATAGGGGAATGCTATAAAATTTAATTCTGGGGCTGATTAAATAAAACAAAGAAGCTACTGATTTAATGTCGGCTGGTTGAGGAGGAGGAAGGCCTAGATTGTTCTAGTTTAAGGAACAGTTGGTAATTCTATGCAAAGTAATTATATGTAGTTATATAATTTACCTGTATTATCTGAATGTTGTATCCTGACTTTTAAGAGTATGACAGTGTATAGTATCATGATTATGAATAGAGCCCGTCCTCCGAGGGGGAGTGGCTTTTTTTAATGTTTTGTCTGTGTTTATATATTTATTTATTCCTATCACACTGTATTTGTACTGCATATAACTCATGGTTATTTTGTGAAGCACCTACATTAGTTTTTAGGGTTTGGTGTGGTCTTGATGGAGCCCTCCTTTATTGTTTTTACTTTCATTATTGCTAATAAATTTCTTGCACACCCTTTCACACTTGCTGGTTGTAATGTAATATAACCACAGTGTGTTCCTATTGTTTGTTACATGTTATATTCTGGAGTCCTGGAGATACAGACACACTAGTGACTGAAAAGAAAAATTCATAAGGATACAAGTACCTTGTCCATAGGGCCATACTTGTAGTGCAAACAGGTAAAATAAATAGATTTACAAAGACATGTGATGTTAGTGCTATTCATGTTCTTTTTAGGCTAACTTTAAAGGCAAGATCCAGGTAGATTTATTTTGGGCATCATCCCTTCTTCCCCAATTCTAAAGTTCCCATTTCTGGGAGTAGCTCAGTTCCTGCAATATTTGTGCTGAGTGGTGGATTCATTGAAAGTCTGAAGGGGTTGAGCCCCAGAGAAGTGGCCACTACCCGTGCGTTTCTCGGTAACTCTTGGGTTTCATCATCATCATCATCATTTATTTATATATATAGCGCCACTAATTCCGCAGCGCTGTACAGAGAACTCACTCACATCAGTCCCTGCCCCATTGGAGCTTACAGTCTAAATTCCCTAACACACACACAGAGACAGACAGAGAGAGAGAGACGCAGACAGGCTATTGTCAATTTGTTAGCAGCCAATTAACCTACCAGTATGTTTTTTGGAGTGTGGGAGGAAACCGGAGCACCTGGAGGAAACCCACGCAAATACGGGGAGAACATACAAACTCCTCACAGATAAGGCCATGGTTGGGAATTGAACTCATGACCCCAGTGCTGTGAGGCAGAAGTGCTAACCACTACGCCACTGTGCTGCCCCACATTTCCTGGATATAGATCGGCTGCAGTTATGTATGTTGGCTGACAGGGGTCGCTATGCTTTTAATTTTTTTTTGCTGATTTGCAAATAATCAGATTCCAATCAAACATAATCCTATGTAACTGTGAAAACGCCACAGAATAACTGACAAAGCAAATATAGCAGTGTGTAAACATTTTTCTGTGACTTATTACTTTTTTTTTTAATAGAAAATTATGTAGCTGCATAATTCTAATTTTATGTCCTGTTGGCATTCTAAATAGATTCCTTCACTTGTCGCTGCCTAACACAATGTTTAATAGCAGGAAGAACAGGATAATTACTTTCACGAGCCGCACATGTGAATATCATTCATTACTTAGACACGGGTGGCACTAAATGGTCTGAAGAGGTTTAAATTAAACTTTCACGAACATAGTACATTAGTTTGCAAATGAGCTTGTAAATGACTAACAAGACACATTGAATCATACTTCTAGTCGTGAGTGCATAGATATGTGGTACACTTGACATATTAGGGTGGAAGGGATACTAAAAAGTAGGAGAACCCATTATTTTTAGTTAGGAGGTTTACTCTGAGCTCACTTGGAATTATGGGTGCTGAAAAAAGATATGCTAACAAAAAACACCAAATACTGTATAGTCAAAATGAATTGTGTGTTGTAGTTTAGCAGATAACATCCGACTACAGATGCAGAAAGGGTTGTGGAGGTTTTCCAAAGCTTTAAGTCAAAATGATCTATTTGGTTTTACATGCAGTACCATTTTCTACCACCAGATGTTGTAGCATCGGATTTCCCATTGATACACGGGCTGGATATTTCTAAAGCAGAGAGACAATGAGCCTGGGTCCCTCTGCAAAAGTGGCAACCAGCACCAGGCTATGCCAGTCACACTATACCAATGAGACCCGCAGTGTGGGGCCCCTCTGCCATAACATGAAACCAGCCCCAGCCTGGGCAGCCCAGGGTGAAACTCCGGCACGCAAAAACTGTATGGCACTCCTCCCCTAGCTTAAAGCAGAATAGCACTGGGGCTTTTTCTACCATCCTTTGGGAAATAGGTGCCAGAGTAATATTGTATAGTCCAAAAGTTATTAAGTACTGTTGTAGAGCTACAAGCTCCTGGCAGCCATTGTTTGGTTGTACCGGCACTTGTGGAACTACAAGCTTCAGCATGTCCTGACAGTCATTACCTGCTGGAACATGTAGCAGCACAATAGTACCTAATAAAGAACAGCACAGACACATTTCTGCCAGCTGAAAACAGGAAAGTAAGGGTACAGTGGGCACAGGATCAACAAAACTGGACAGTTGTAGATTGGAAAAACATTTCCTGGTCTGACAAGTCTTGATTTCTGCTGTAAGATGCAGACAGTAGGATCAGAATCTGCTGTAAGATGCAGACAGTAGGGTCAGAATCTGCTGTAAGATGCAGACAGAAGGGTCAGAATCTGCTGCAACATGCAGACAGAAGGGTCAGAATCTGCTGTAACATACAGACAGAAGGGTCAGAATCTGCTGCAACATGCAGACAGAAGGGTCAGAATCTGCTGCAACATGCAGACAGAAGGGTCAGAATCTGCTGCAACATGCAGACAAAAGGGTCAGAATCTGCTGCAACATGCATACAGTAGGATCAGAATCTGCTGCAACATGCAGACAGTAGGGTCAGAATCTGCTGTAACATGCAGACAGTAGGGTCAGAATCTGCTGTAAGATGCAGACAGAAGGGTCAGAATCTGCTGTAAGATGCAGACAGAAGGGTCAGAATCTGCTGCAACATGCAGACAGAAGGGTCAGAATCTGCTGCAACATGCAGACAGAAGGGTCAGAATCTGCTGCAACATGCAGACAAAAGGGTCAGAATCTACTGCAACATGCATACAGTAGGATCAGAATCTGCTGCAACATGCAGACAGTAGGGTCAGAATCTGCTGTAACATGCAGACAGTAGGGTCAGAATCTGCTGTAAGATGCAGACAGAAGGGTCAGAATCTGCTGTAAGATGCAGACAGAAGGGTCAGAATCTGCTGTAACATGCATACAGTAGGATCAGAATCTGCTGCAACATGCATACAGTAGGGTCAGAATCTGCTGTAACATGCAGACAGAAGGGTCAGAATCTGCTGTAACATGCAGACAGTAGGATCAGAATCTGCTGTAACATGCAGACAGAAGGGTCAGAATCTGCTGTAACATACAGACAATAGGGTGAGAATTACATTCAGTGCACAGAGGATGGAGGATGGGGAATTCAATGTGTGCACAAAAAAACATGTTTGCTTAAATGTTTAGGGTTTTTTTGTTGATCACTTACTCTGCAGAAAAGTAGTTACACCCAATATCTCTCACTGAAGAGCCATGTTTTAGAAGGTGTACACATAATACATTTGCTAGTAAATTAGGATATATTATGCCTCTTAAATATATTGTTGTATTAATCATTGATTAACTTTGAAAATATTCCTAATTGACTAAGGTATTTCAAGTAGTTGATACACTGATGAAATGTAAAATTATAAGCTTGAATATAATAAACTGGCAACAATGGAATATTTGGCACTGTTAGCGTGGAATATCATAGTTTATTGTGTATCTTTAGTATATATAATATTTATTGATAGCTACGGATCAGTGTACTGTATTGGTGTGTCTTCTGTGAACATTTCTGTTCAGTTGTGAACTGGATGGCTCATGGGTAAATTGCCATTGTCCAGCCGTTTACGCTGTGAACTGCGTCTGCAGATATAAATGCACAGAGACTAGTGTTGTGAGTGTTGTGACTTCCCACCACCTGTAAACATTAAGGAATTCTTGCTAAATTACAGTACCTAATGTCTCATGTACAGACTTATTTACACACAAGCACAAATTACAAAGTATTATCATCACTTAATGTATTTGTTTGTATTCAATATACCACAAATTATGTTTCCCACAGAAATTAAACCATATAGCGCTATATAAATAAATAAATAAATGATGATGATGATGATGATGATTATCTGGAAATCAGAGTAATATTACCAAGGGGCCACAAGTCTATAGAAAGTTGGATATGGTAAAATTAGTAGTAGATAATGGATGGCATCTGGATTCTTGGTCAAGGGGTCCATTCCAGGAAAAAGAGGTTGGTTCCTTAAAAATGTATAGGAATTAGCAAATGGTGCTAATATGCAACATGTTCTTTGTGTATATTTAGTGCATGATAAATCTAAGTGAACCGTGAACATAATAGAAGCATGCATTTCTATAGAGATGTTTAATTTTGCAATTAGGAGAATTATATGTTTTGATCCCCGAGACACTTAGTTATCACTTTTGCCTTATGGTAAGGTGCTCCATCATGCTGACAAACGCATTGTTTGTCACCAAACTGTTCTTGGATGGTTGGGAGAAGTTGCTCTTGGAGGATGTTTTGGTACCATTCTTTATTCATGGCTGTGTTCTTAGGCAAAATTGTGAGCCCTTGGCTGAGAAGCAACCACACACATGAATGGTCTCAGGATGCTTTACTGTTGACATGACACATCACTGATGGTAGCGCTCACCTTTCCTTCTCCAGGCAAGTGTTTTCCAGATGCCTCAAACAATCTGAAGGGGATTCATTAGAGAAAATTACTTTACCCCAGTCCTCAGCAGTCCAATCCCTGTACATTTTGCAGAATATCAGTCTGTTCCTGATGATTTTCCTAGAGAGAAGTGGCTTCTTTGCTGGCCTTCTTGACATCAGCCCATCCTTCAAAAGTCTTTGCCTCACCGTGCGAGCAAATGCACTCACCCCTGCCTGCTGCCATTCCTGAGCAAGCTCTGCACTGGTGGTGCCCTGATCCCGCAGCTGAATCAACTATAGAAGATGGTCCTGGCGCTTGCTGGACCTTCTTGGCCGCCCTGAAGCCTTTTTTCACACCTGTTGAACCTCTCTCCTTGAAGCTCTTGATGATCCGATAAATGGTTGATATAGGTGCAATCTTACTAGCAGCAATATCCTTCCCTGTGAAGCCTTTTGTGGGCAAAGCAATGATGACTGCACATGTTTCCTTGCAGATAACCATGGTTAACAGTGGAAGAACAATGATTTCAAGCACCACCCTCCTTTCAAAGCTCCCAGTCTGTTATTCTAATTCATTCAGCATGGCAGAGTGATCTCCAGCCTTGTCCTCGTCAACACTCACCTGTGTTAACGAGAGAGTCACTGACCTGATGTCAGCTGGTCCTTTTGTGGCAGGGGTGAAATGCAGTGGAAATGTTGTTTTGGGGATAAAGTTCATTGTCATGGCAAAGAGGAACTTTGAAATTAATTGCAATTCATCTGATCACTTTTCAGGCAGCAGACTTAGTGAAAAATAATATTTGTGTAATTCTCAAAACTTTTGGCCATAACTGTATATATTATATGTATAGTACAATTTACACTTTGTATATGATAACTTTGTGGTAGACTAGAAGTTTATGTGAAATAAGCAAAGGAATGAGAGAGACAAGCTTAATATAGCCAGAGGCTCTTATTTTGGACCCTTATAGTGTCAGAGGGCCGAATTCATTAAGGAAAGTAAAGCAAAACAAATTAGTAACTTTACACCTGGGCAAAACCATGTTACATTGGAGGGGGGAGGTAAATTTAAAATGTGGGGACAGGTTTATTGTTAGGGTAGTGTATGCCCTAGATCAACTTTAAATTTCAGTGTAAACATAAAGCTATCAAGTATTTGTGTGCTACATGAAAGAACAGCCAGTGTTTAACTTATGTGCAAAATAATAAACTACGGTAATTTGCACCCCTTGCATTGTAAATTGGTTTTGTCCAGGAGAAAAGGCCCAACATCTCTCTTAAATTTCTCACTTTTTTGGAAAACCCTTTTAAAAGAAAACCACATACAGGGATACGCCCACAGGGCAATGTGAACTATAAATAATGACAACTGTAGAAGAATTTCTTACGTTCTAGCTAGTTTTAACTGAATACTAGGATGGACTTTTATCAAGTGTTACCAAAGGCAACCACAGGTTGCTGAAAAAGAGAGAATTTAATTTATTTTTCACAGCACGTAATAGAAGGAAGAAAACTATCGAAGAGTTACTCCCAAAGCTCCAGAATTAGTTCCAGGAGATTGAAGATGGACTAAGTCAAGAAGAAAAGAAGAATACTGGACTAACAAGCCACGCTAAGTCCTGGCTAATTCCTCTCTTTTTTAAGAATTTTTATAATTCCCTTATAGTTCACTACCCTTATCAGAGAATCCTGAAATTGATACTGTGAGTTCTGTAAAGGTTTTAATAGGTAACAAGCTTGGTCAACCCCTTTACTTTGCTCATAGATAAGAATCCGGTTAGCAAAAGATATTAAAATTGTGACAAGACTTAATATCTGTGAGTATTATGTATGAAAGTTGTGGTCAGTCCCCAGATAAGCAAAACTGGTTGACAGACATGTAAGATGACTCTTTCAGGTCTGTACAAAATTAAATAGTTTTTATATTGAATACTCAGGAAAGGGCTGGCATATTTTAGCCCGGGGTGCAAAATTTGACTCAGCATCCTATTAGGAATATTTTAAAGGGAAAACAATGCAGCTGGTCCAGTGATCCAGCCCAAGGTAGCCCACAATGGCACAGGCAGATGCCCCCCCTGCCCCCCAGCCCAGCCTGTCCCTGCTTTTACTTAACCTCAGTAACCGGTGGATATAGTGTTACAGTAGAGTGTAAATGATAGAATAAAATGAAAACATGAACACCCACAAACGACATATTAACAACTTCAGCCGAAAGAAGCAATTAATTACCCAAGATACATTTTTGGATTCGCTGACTCGCTACTTGTCCATATTTTGTTTATTCATATCTAGCGTTTTGATATTTCTTTTAAGTTATAGAATGTTGGATATTTTAAAATATTAGTGGATCTAACATATAATAATTACATTTGTCTTTAGACAAATTTGTATGTGTATTTTTAATGGAACAGATAACTCAGTAGAGGTAACTAAAGCTGGGTACACACTACAGAAATTTCAACCAACTTTTTATGCCGAGCGATTTTACATGCGATCGATGGTCCAATCGCTCGGCCCATGGACTGCATACACACTAGCCTTGTTTAGGACGATAAAGGGAAGAGCGGACGTCCCTTTAGCGGCTTTTTACAGCCATGTTGTCGTGAGCAATGACTGTAATTTCGTACTCACTGTTGTGGATCGGTCGGAAGTTTATACACACTACACAGCGGAAACGAGATTGGAACGAAAATATTAAACAGTAAGACCAACCAAATGAGGCGACAATCGTCCATTTGGGCAGACTTTCGACCATCGTATCACTGCACACACTGACCCGACTTTTGAACGAGCAGTCGTATGTCGGCTGATTCAGCCAATTATTGGACGAAAACCGTATAGTGTGTACCCAGCTTAAGAGGTGATGTGTATAGTCCCACTTAAAAGGAATGTGTGATAAAGTATAATATAACTTTGGAAAAACATATAGGTGAATAAATAAATTATTATAAAGGTCTAATGACAAGTTCACGGGACAAAGGTAAATAATTAGGAAAATATATATGTCTGCTATAGACAGATTAAGTATACGTTACTGTTTTATCATTGATATATGTAACTGCAAAATTGTAAAATTATAGAAAGTGTTCTTTGTTTTCAAATGTTGATATCAGGAATTTAAACTAACCTTTGGGTGTTTGTTTGATAAAGAAGCGATTAAGGAAAGATCCTGTTTGGCTCTCAAATTGTTGAAGATGACCTGTAGGACCTAATGAAAAGAATATGATAGTGTATATAGCCTGTTAGTGATAGAAAAAATATTTTAAGATTACTTGCCAACAATAGGAAAAATCAAGTGTATGAAAATCATTTAATTTCTAATTTCATAATTGTTGTTTTCATTTGTCATATTTCTAAGACATTGTAGTTTAAAGTAATGTGTGTTTACTTAGATTACCTTTGAAGTAAGGGTAGCGGCAGCTGGGAATGGTAGCGTACAATGTTTTGTTTATTTGAAGACACAAATATGTGTTTGATGGTCCCCTTCTTCGGTTACAAAGAAAGGTTGTACCTAGTTAGGTCCAAATTACTGCTACTGAAGGTTGGTTGGCATGTTTTCGTGAGCAACTGCAGCAAGGTTTTGAAAGGTGAGGGTTGTTTTTTGCGGTGCATTGTTACTCTCTGATGGGTACTTCAGACCGGTGAAGTGACTGCGCAAGACGGCGTGGGTGATACAAAAAAATACTTGTAAGGAACTGCGGAAAAAGGTGAACAGTAATTAGTCGAAGAACAAGTTGCGGTCAGTTTGATTAGTAACTTGTGGAGTTTCCTTTTGATTTTGTTTCACTCCCTGATGGGTACTTCAGACTGTTAAAGTCGCAGCGGAAAATGGCATGGGTGGTATAGAACGGAGGTTGATTATTTCAGAGTGGCTTTTCTGTGTGTACCTTTTATTTATATCCACCTAGAGACAGGTGTTTGGTTGTGAAAGCAGTCCAAAGGAACTGTGAGTCACGTAAAGACAGTAACATTGCAATAATAGAAAGTTAAAGAGTTTCCCAGTGTCTAGGGACAACAAGGGACTCTGTAGGAAGGAGCACATCTGTGTTCGTGATGGACACGTCAGCCTGCATCGTTGATCTTAATATCTGTCTTCGAGGATCATTAGTGAAAGCCCTATAATTGGAGGGAGCACTGTGTTTGTGTGGCTAGAGACCTACCTGTGTTATTATTTTGACTGAAGATTTTCTAGAGACCAGCTGGGAGTTGAGTAGACAAGGCAAAGAGTGGATGTTGCATTGGAGGGGCAGGAGTGTTTAATATGATTTTGAGACATTGTGTTGAGTCCAGGAGGTTCTGTGATAAATTGTCCCAAATGACAAAGCATTGTGTTAAACCTTTCCAAGGGGTCAGTACGTTTGATCGGGCTATCTTAGCTGATGTTGGTTTTAAGATTCACAAGCTAAGTTCTATTAAGAAACGGATGGAACAGATTGAATATTTAGAGCTGTGGCAAAAGGAGAGCAGTGATTGGAAGGTGGCCGTAGATAATAAGAAAGATAAGGCAGGTAATCCACCTCCACCCTATATTCCTGAACCCCATCTAGAAATGATCACAGATGATCAAGAAACAGGTGGGTCCTTTTCCTGCAAATCAGTTAATTTGAGACAGATATTCTACAAGGTGTAAAAGATTGGAGTGTGAAAATATAATAAATTAGTCAATAGGATTAAGACAGAAGCAAAACATACAATGGTAGAATTAATAATTAATTAATTATCCATATATATATATATATATATATATATATATATATATATATATATATGCCTCACCCTTAAGTGGTATCGTTGACTGCCATGGTTTCTATAGAACCTCACCACAACAATTCTACTTTCATTGGTTACAAGGACATTCATCATTCATTATGGGTTGTTATTTTGCGAACAGCATCCTTTTATAGGCACTGAAGCCGATCATTTTTTCTCTCTATAAACTTTGACTCTGAACTTATATTCACACTCGCTACTTACCCAGGTACCTGGTAGACAGACATTCAAATCATTACAGAGATACCCAATTTACACATTTTTTCATTCATTGGTTCTACTTTGTTAAACCTCTTTATAAGAAGTACGGTAATTTAATTTTGCTGTTGATTCGTAATGATTCAGACTTTATAGATTTCTTAATACATCACTCTTGTTATATTTTATTTCATTATGTTTTGTTAAATTACTCAATAAAGTTATTTCCACTCCTCCTGACTATTTCTTCTATTCTGTGTACACAATTATATACCTGTACAATCATTTGGTGCGCTGGGACTATCTTCCTATTACCTTATTAGTAAGTAAAGAGCAACAGGAAAAGTGCTTCTCCACCTAAATGCAATGTGAAAGTACAATATACAACTCATTCATAGTATAGGTCTAGACCTAATCAAGTCTTCTTTGCAGAGTCAAAATGGCTATACCTCTATACTTAATTTTGATAATCGCACTCTGCAAAATGATGTCTAGTTTTGGCACTGCTCCACAAAACTAGGTTCACCAGCGTGACTACTTTGTACATGGCAGGGAACACTTCCTTTTGCTCAACACCACCTACCTGCCAGGGCAAACTTCAGTTCCTTTGCAAACCTTGCTTTGGTGGAATTCTAGGCACACTAGTGAAAATCAAAGCACGTGATGTCACCGAAGAGGAATTTGTGCAGAACAATGGCGGTTTTGAGGATTATGCTGAGATTTACTGTGTGTGAGACTCTGTAACATATGATGTTGCCCGGTGTCTTCCTGCTCTTGCATGATCCAGGCATTGGTGAAACGGTGCATGGGAGGTAGAGAGGTCTCATCTCTGGAGTAATGCCCATGGCCTGAGTTTAAACCACCATTGGCTGTGACTCAAAATTATAATGCAGAAACTACAATTTATACAAGTGTGCAACACTCATGGTTTACATAAATTAATAAACAACTACCCACAATTTCAAAATATACTTCACATACTAATCCAGTCCCAGCTGTCATGTGGCTAAAATAAAGTTTAAATTCCTTTCGTTTCTGAATAAGTCTTTCTACTGCCTTTAGTGTCCAGATAATGAACGAATCTGTCTGCTGGTAGCTGTAGTGACCCTTCCTTGCCAAATATTTGGATCTGCTGACATAATTTTCCTTCACTAATTCATCAAAATCATCTATTTATTTGTATAGCGCCACTAATTCCACAGCGCTGTACAGAGAACTCATTCACATCAGTCCCTGCCACCTGGAGCTTACAATCAAAATCGCCTAGCATAAACACACACAGACCAAGAGAGACTAAGGACAACTTAATAGCAGCCAATTAACCTACCAGTATGTTTTTGGAGTGTGGGAGGAAACCCACGCGAATACAGGGAGAACATACAAACTCCACACAGATAAAGATAGGCGCGGGCTGGCATATTTCAGCCCGGGGGGGCGCACAGACGGCCGCATCACATGAAGCGCGATGCGGCCGTGGCGCTAACGCGGCCGCATCCCGTGTCATGAGATGCGGCCGCGGGTGAAAATCAGGTGATTTTCCATCCCAGGGGGCGGCCGGCCCTAGCAGCGGTGAAACTGAGCGGCCCGGAGGACCGATGCCCCCCTGCTCATTTCCAGATGATGGTATGAAAAATGTAATGGGAATGTAAGTGAATGAAGTGTGATAGTTTTACAATGTAGAAAGTAGGAGTAGTGGCAGTATAGCATACCATTATATACACCCCCTTTCCACCACTGTACAGGATACCAGGATTAGCTGAGAAGCATATAGTGCGGGATACCAGAATCTGCTGAACAGGAACGGACACAGGATACCAGTGGAATGCACAGTAGCAAAACAGTTCAGCAGCTTAGCAGACTACAGGACAAGAAGATTTGTCTCCATATTGCCAGGACAGGTGCTTTATATAGTCTGGAGAATGAGGGGGCATGAAAAACAATCAGCCAATGGTTGAACAGGGAAAAGCAAAATGGCGTCAGTGCCGGGTATACGTTTGCCCAAATTAAACAAGGTGCGGATGTGAAGATACGTGTGGTGATGAATACGGGTATAGGTCTGCTCTGCTAGACAATACACTGCAGGATACGTCCAATACATATGTGGAATATACAATCACAATAGAACACGCAGAAAAAAAAACTATTCAACTAATGTCACCTGTTAATAATATAGTAATTGATGATAAAACGTTAAAAATAAAAAAGTGCTTTTTTCTCAATAAAATACATATATTAGTATGTTAATAATGTCAACTGTACATAAAATACATTTTTACAGTTGCTTTTGTTTGCAAACACATGTTCTAGCATACATATGAGACTGTTATCTCTAGTAATCAGCACTTAGACCAGACCTGTAGCTGGAGCAAGAGATACGGCTAAAAAACAAATACCTGAGAGATGTCCAGGGCTTGAATCTGACCCTGCCGCGTGCACTCAAGATTGTCGCCCTTACTGTACAATGATTACGGGGGAAAAAAACACTACAACTGTCTTTTTTTGTTTTGTATACATCTATGGGCATTTATATTGTCACGTAGCTGGTACCATTTATAATTAGGGATGTGCACCGGCGACTTTTGAGGTCTCGTGTTTTGTGTTTTGGATCCGGATTTTCGTTATTTTTGAGGTTCGGATTTGTCTCGCAAAACACTTGACGAAAGGTCTCGGTTCGGATTTAAGGTATTGGATTCGGATTTTTTTTGAAAAAAACATAAAAAGTTTAAAAATCAAGTTTTTGGGCTTATTTTCACTCCTAGGCTATTATTAACCTCAATAACATTCAATAACAAGCATTTCCACTAATTTACAGTGTATTCTGAACACCTCACAATATAGTTATTAGTCCAAAACGTTGCAACAAGGTATCTTTCTGGACTGCGTAGAGGAGTGGGTCACCACAATATATATTAAAAACCCTGAACTTTTATGATTCGCACCAATAATTGTACCTGGACTGCGTAGAGGAGTGGGTCACCACAATATATTAAAAACCCTGAACTTTTATGAATCGCACCAATAAATGTACCTGGACTGCGTAGAGGAGTGGGTCACCACAATATATATAATAAGAAAACCATCAACTTGTTTGATTCGCACCAATAAATGTACCTGGACTGCGTAGAGGAGTGGGTCACCACAATATATTAAAAACCCTGAACTTTTATGAATCGCACCAATAAATGTACCTGGACTGCGTAGAGGAGTGGGTCACCACAATATATATAATAAGAAAACCATCAACTTGTTTGATTCGCACCAATAAATGTACCTGGACTGCGTAGAGGAGTGGGTCACCACAATATCTTAAAAACCCTGAACTTTTATGAATCGCACCAATAAATGTACCTGGACTGCGTAGAGGAGTGGGTCACCACAATATATATAATAAGAAAACCATCAACTTGTTTGATTCGCACCAATAAATGTACCTGGACTGCGTAGAGGAGTGGGTCACCACAATATATATAATAAGAAAACCATCAACTTGTTTGATTCGCACCAATAAATGTACCTGGACTGCGTAGAGGAGTGGGCACTGGGCACCACAATAAAATATATAAAAAACCTTCAACAGGTCTGCATTACACTACACATACGGCTGCTCCTCCATCCTCTCCATCATATACATGTTGGAGTTTTAGCGTGTGACAACCTCTTGTTTTTGATAATGTCAGTGCATTTTGAATATTTTTCAATTTGCCCCACACCACTGAATGTACTTTATCTATGATACGCATCTATCTATCTTGACTGCGTAGTGTGGTGGCCCCGGTACACAATTTGGTACCGGGGCCACAATAAAATAAATACACCCTCCACGTGTCAGAATTCCACCAAACAAGTATCTGGACTGCGTAGTGGGGTGGCCCCGGTACCCAACTTGATACCGGGGCCACAATAAAATAAATACACCCTCCACGTGTCAGAATTCCACCAAACAAGTATCTGGACTGCGTAGTGGGGTGGCCCCGGTACCCAACTTGATACCGGGGCCACAATAAAATAAATACACCCTCCACGTGTCAGAATTCCACCAAACAAGTATCTGGACTGCGTAGTGGGGTGGCCCCGGTACCCAACTTGATACCGGGGCCACAATAAAATAAATACACCCTCCACGTGTCAGAATTCCACCAAACAAGTATCTGGACTGCGTAGTGGGGTGGCCCCGGTACCCAACTTGATACCGGGGCCACAATAAAATAAATACACCCTCCACGTGTCAGAATTCCACCAAACAAGTATCTGGACTGCGTAGTGGGGTGGCCCCGGTACCCAACTTGATACCGGGGCCACAATAAAATAAATACACCCTCCACGTGTCAGAATTCCACCAAACAAGTATCTGGACTGCGTAGTGGGGTGGCCCCGGTACCCAACTTGATACCGGGGCCACAATAAAATAAATACACCCTCCACGTGTCAGAATTCCACCAAACAAGTATCTGGACTGCGTAGTGGGGTGGCCCCGGTACCCAACTTGATACCGGGGCCACAATAAAATAAATACACCCTCCACGTGTCAGAATTCCACCAAACAAGTATCTGGACTGCGTAGTGGGGTGGCCCCGGTACCCAACTTGATACCGGGGCCACAATAAAATAAATACACCCTCCACGTGTCAGAATTCCACCAAACAAGTATCTGGACTGCGTAGTGGGGTGGCCCCAGGACCCAACTTGATACCGGGGCCACAATAAAATAAATACACCCTCCACGTGTCAGAATTCCACCAAACAAGTATCTGGACTGCGTAGTGGGGTGGCCCCGGTACCCAACTTGATACCGGGGCCACAATAAAATAAATACACCCTCCACGTGTCAGAATTCCACCAAACAAGTATCTGGACTGCGTAGTGGGGTGGCCCCGGTACCCAACTTGATACCGGGGCCACAATAAAATAAATACACCCTCCACGTGTCAGAATTCCACCAAACAAGTATCTGGACTGCGTAGTGGGGTGGCCCCGGTACCCAACTTGATACCGGGGCCACAATAAAATAAATACACCCTCCACGTGTCAGAATTCCACCAAACAAGTATCTGGACTGCGTAGTGGGGTGGCCCCGGTACCCAACTTGATACCGGGGCCACAATAAAATAAATACACCCTCCACGTGTCAGAATTCCACCAAACAAGTATCTGGACTGCGTAGTGGGGTGGCCCCGGTACCCAACTTGATACCGGGGCCACAATAAAATAAATACACCCTCCACGTGTCAGAATTCCACCAAACAAGTATCTGGACTGCGTAGTGGGGTGGCCCCGGTACCCAACTTGATACCGGGGCCACAATACCTCCTCCAAACATGCTACAGACAATTCGTCATTGAGATCCCATTAAGTATGTTAAAGACAGACAGGGTCCAAGTGTTATTAGTTGACTTTGTAAAGAAAAAAACTGTCCCTGTTGCACATAGTCGTGCAATGAAGACTTACTTTTTCATTTAAAGGCACGATCTTTCAAGTGTAGTGTTTGTAAGTCTAAGTCATATTATACTTTTGGTAAAATTGGTTTTTTTGGTTCCTCTTTATGTTAATTAATTAGTAATAGAATTAAAGTAGGAAATAGAATTAAATAGAATTAAAGTAGGAAATAGAGTGGTATAGAGTTGTAGTGTGGTATAGATAGAGTGGTCCACACAATATAATAATAAAACCCTCAACTGGTCTGAATTGCACCAAACAAGTATCTTGACTGCGTAGTGTGGTGGCCCCGGTACACAATTTGGTACCGAGGCCACAATATAATTAAAAAACCCTCCACGTGTCGGAATTCCACCAAACAAGTATCTTGACTGTATAGTGGGGTGGCCCCGGTACCCAATTTGATACCGGGGCCACAATACCTCCTCAAAACATGCTCCAGACAATTCGTCATTGACAGACCCCAGACAGACAGGGTCGTAGTGTTACTGTTTGACTTTGTAAACCCAAAAAAATGTCCCTGTTGCACTTGCACATAGTCGTGCAATCAAGACTGACTTTTTCATTTAAAGGCACGATCTTTCAAGTGTCAGAAAGAGAGAGAAGACACAGGAGAGGAGAGTTGTAGCTGGGGACCTGGGGTGGAAGCTCCCAGGCTCCCCCAGCATTGCCTGGAAGTCTGAGCGTGGTGACTGAGCCAGGGCAAGGAATGTGTGCCCTGGATGAGGGGGAGAACTCCATGCCACTATAGTGAACCCAAGAGAGAGGGGGACACTGCACATGGAAGAGGCCCTGGAGTGAGGGCTGCTACAAGAGGCATGGTAGCTGTAGTGTCAGATCCTGAGGCTGAGAGTACACAGAGTGACGTGTCAGAGCACAGGAGACATTATCCCCGCAGAGGAGGGATGAGCTGCAGTTGAGAGGTCTGCTGTTGAAATAGGACATGCACACTTTAACAAACCAATCATTTCAGCGACAGGGCCTACCAAACAACTTTGACTGAAATGATTGGTTTTTTTGGGCCCCCACACCAAAAAAGCTATTCATCTCTCCCTGTACAGACTAAACAGGCTCTACTGAGGCAAGATGTCGTCCTCATCCTCAACCTCTGATTCCTCTCCCCCTACAGTGTGTACTTCCTCCTCATCACACATTATCAATTCGTCCCCGCTGGACTCCACAACCACAGGTCCCTCTGTAGTATCTGGAGGGCAGTGCTGTACTTCATTGAGGAATTGATTATTCATTTTTATAAACATCATTTTTTCAACGTTGTGAGGAAGCAACCTCCTTCGCCGCTCACTGACCAGGTTCCCCGCTGCACTAAAAACTCTTTCCGAGTACACACTGGAGGGGGGACAACTCAGGTAAAATAGAGCCAGTTTGTACAGGGGCTTCCAAACTGCCTTTTGGAGTTCTACCACGTCACTACCTCTAGTTAATTTAGATTGCAAGGCTTGTAAATATAAATACTTTGAAGATAAAAAAAAGCAGGCTGCACAGACTGTGGAGCTAGAAAGTGAAATTAAATGGACCACGTTACTTTGGTGGCTATCTATGCCCCCCCCCCCCCCCGCCCTACACTTGTAGTTGAATATAAATAAAGCAGCCTGCATAGACTGTAGAACTAGCAATTCAAATATACAAAGAAATGGACAAAGGCAGTTTGGTATCTGTCTGCATCAGATCCCCTCTCCACTAGGAGTAAAACAGAAAACTTTTCAGCCGTTATATAATCTAGAATATAAATAGAAATTGAGAAATGCAATTTGGTATCTGTCTGCATCATAATCATCAACATCCTCCTCAGCGCCAGCTACATCAATATCCTCCTCCCAGTGCACAACATTCACACCTTCATTAGCCAAATCTGTAACTGGACTGTGGGTGATCCTTCCAGCATATGCAGAGGGCGTGCTGCAAATGCTGGATGGAGTCACCTCTTCCCGTACAGTGATGGGAAGGTCAGGGTTCACAACCAACAACACCCTTGGACTCGCCTTGGGGATTTGTGATGTCATCTGTTTAGAAGGCAGAGTTCTTTGCTGTTTTGTTGTTGTTGCTGACAGCATAACTCTCTTAAATTTTTTGTAGGGGGGGGGAGGAGGGCTTTGATCCTTGGGTGAAGTTGGACCACTAGTCATGAACACGGGACAGGGCCTAAGCCGTTCCTTGCCACTACTTGTCGTAATTGGCATATTGCCAACTTTACGTTTCTCCTCAGATGATTTTAAGTTTCTTTTTTTGCTGTTTTTTGAGAACTTGGGCTTTTTGGATTTTACATGCCCTGTACTAGGAGATTGGGCATCGTGCTTGCCAGACGACGTTGATGGCATTTCATCGTCTATGTCATGACTAGTGGCAGCAGCTTCAGCATTAGGAGGAAGTGGGTCTTGATCTTTCCCTACTTTATCCTCCAAATTTTTGCTCTCCATTATATGTAGCACAAGATACTGCAGAATGTGTGAACTTGGTAATATTGCAGTACCAATGGACTTATAATGCTGGATTGGTTTTGCAAATTTGGTTATAATTATTATATTTTTATTTTTTTTTTTAATTTTTTATTTTTTTTTACTTTTTTTTTATTTTTTACAAACTTGGGAATAATGGGGAAATAACTATGCCCTTAGAAGCACAGAGCACAGGACACAGCACCACTGGACTGAACAGGACACGGCACAGGACCCAGCAGCACTACGGAACTCAGCAGGACAGAGCACAGGACACAGCACCACTGGACTGATACTGCAGAATGTGTAAACTTTGTAATATTGCAGTACCACTGGACTTTTACTGCTGAATGTGTGAACTTGGTAATATTGCAGTACCAATGGACTTATAATGCTGGATTGGTTTTGCAAATTTGGTTATAATTATTATATTTTTTTTATTTTTTTTAATTTTTTATTTTTTTTTACTTTTTTTTTATTTTTTACAAACTTGGGAATAATGGGGAAATAACTATGCCCTTAGAAGCACAGAGCACAGGACACAGCACCACTGGACTGAACAGGACACGGCACAGGACCCAGCAGCACTACGGAACTCAGCAGGACAGAGCACAGGACACAGCACCACTGGACTGATACTGCAGAATGTGTAAACTTTGTAATATTGCAGTACCACTGGACTTTTACTGCTGAATGTGTGAACTTGGTAATATTGCAGTACCAATGGACTTATAATGCTGGATTGGTTTTGCAAATTTGGTTATAATTATTATATATTTTTTTTTTTTTTAATTTTTAATTTTTTTTTACTTTTTTTTTATTTTTTACAAACTTGGGAATAATGGGGAAATAACTATGCCCTTAGAAGCACAGAGCACAGGACACAGCACCACTGGACTGATACTGCAGAATGTGTAAACTTTGTAATATTGCAGTACCACTGGACTTTTACTGCTGAATGTGTGAACTTGGTAATATTGCAGTACCAATGGGCTTATACTGCAGGATTGGTTGTGAAAATTTTGTGGTAATTAAAAAATATTAAAGTAGTTTTTGGTATTTTATAAAAAAAAATTTTTTTTATTTTTTTAAACACAGGGGAATATTGGGGAAATAACTATGCCCTTAGAAGCACAGAGCACAGGACACAGCACCACTGGACTGAACAGGACACAGCACAGGACCCAGCAGCACCACTGACCTCAGAAGGACAGAGCACAGCACACAGCACCACTGGACTGATACTGCAGAACACAGCACAGCACAGCACAGCACAGCACTAAACAGCACAGCACTAAACAGCACCCTCCCTCTACCCTGATCAATGCCCGAGTGAAGATGGCGGCGACTAGCGGGGAATTTATAGGATCCGAGTATCGCGAGATCCGACAACGGGATTATGAGTCAGAGCCTCAGTTTCACTTTTGAATTTGGCGCCAATACCCGGATCTGTCTCGGATCCGACTCGGATCCGCAACGTTCGGGTGGGCTCGGATTTCAGAAATCCGAGCGCGCTCATCCCTATTTATAATATGGGATATACTGAGTGTGGGCTTATTTCTTCTCTGGTTTTGTTTCATATTGCCTATGTTGCCTTAGCAGCTGTCCATCAAGCCTATTTAAGGCACATTTGGGTGTGGCTCACAATCCAGCCCTTGCTAGATGTAAACCCCTATACCTGGGAGGTGAGTGCATCTGATTTTAACTGCATTTTAATGGTTTTTAAAGCATATAGGTCAGTGTAGGACCTGCATATAATTAGGTGCCCTTGATGCTGGCTTAAATGTTTTGATCAAAATATGAACTAATGTTTCCATATTGCTAGATACTTACAGATATGCAGTATTACGGATAAGCGCTAACAACAACTTTTTTTGTTGGGGAAAAAAATCGCCCCTTCCCTGCCCTGTTCCCTCCCTGAAATCATAGGCTGTAGTAAATGTCCTTGTAATTGAAGATTAATTGAACGTGGCTGCGTTCTGTGGTTGTCACGGTTCAAATACAAAGTACAGCTCAGAAGCCAGGAATGAAGTGAAAACACACAAAGTTTATTGCTAAATACTGAATATACAGGAACATGCAGGAATAAATACCGGGTAGAAGGCTGATGAAGGTAAGTGGTAATATGGAGAGATCCAGGCAGCATGAAACCATAAGCACAGCAGAGGAAAGGAACAACAGGATGGGGCAACAGGTCAGCAGAATGAATGTTGAGATCCTAATGCAGCATAATCACAGGAGCAAAGCAGGAGGAAGAATCCACAGGGTGTAACAACAATAACCAGCCCTGAATGCTGGGAGAGACAGGTATAAATGGAACACACCCAGGTGCATGGGATAATGAGTGAAGCAGTGTTAACTACTAAGGAACTAGGAACAGGCACAATAGCAGCATCTCTGGTGATCAGAGGTACTGCTGCTAACACATAAAATTAACACAAATAGCAAAGTCTGATAGTCCAGGTTAGGAGCTGTCAGGCAAAGCAGTATGCTGCAGGCAGATCGTGACAGTGGTGTAGGGATCTGTTGTGGTCATGCTCAGAGTGATTGTACACGTTGTTCGCACATTATCGCCATTTATGTCCATTGATGAATCAGGCCCCACGTGTCTTCTATCGAATAAACTGAACCTGTTCACATTTTCTCAAAATATGTAACCCAATACTCATTAAGAAATTATTATCACCTGTTTAAATGAATACAAACATTACAAAAAATTCTATAATGCCACTTAGAAGTGAAATTCTTCTACTAACATACAAGGACATCAACAAAATTGCACCAACACACATCTCCTCACTTGTCTCAAAATATCTCCCAACTCGACACCTCCGTTCTGCACAAGATCTGCATCTCTCTTCCACTCTCATCACATCCTCCCATTCTCGGTTACAGGACTTTTTTCGGGCTGCACCCACTTATGGAATTCCCTCGCACAATAAGACTTTCTAGTCTTCAAACTTCTCTGAAAACTCACCTCTTCAGACAAGCTTATAATATTTCTCTACCACCATCTTAATCTCCCTAGGTTACCCTATTACCACCCCATACACAAGACAACAACCCTCTGACCAAAATAGTTGTGTGACTGAACATACAGCCCACTAAATACTTTGTAACCTTTGCCTTCTAGCTGGACAAATATTCAGTATGATGTAGCACTAACCCTTGTGTATCAAACCATTGTCCCATAGATGGTAAGCTTACGAGCAGGGCCCCCTTACCTCTCTGTATGTCTGTATTACCCAGTATTGTTTTACTACTATTTGTTCCCAATTGTAAAGCGCTACGGAATCTGCTTGCGCTATATAAATAAATGATAATAAACAGGCTGCTCACAGGAGTATGTTGAATTTCTCTCTCTATATTCAAGCTCCATATTGGATTTGCTGGGCTTTTTTTTAATCCCCTCATCCCATTGCTAACTCCCAATCCCAGAACCAGGGACGTAGCCATAGTTAACACCCCTACACTACCAGTACAGTGGCATTACAACATGTACAAATCAAAATAATTAAAGGTCTCTTGCAAAAGTGTAAAACCATTAGCAGCGCAAATTACATCATGTGACGTCATGCACCTATGTTTACACAAATGCTCCAGCTTATACAGGAACCTACACCTGCGTTAAGGAAACTGTAAAATTTTGATCTTTGAGGAGCTGGGTTCCTGGCTGAATGAGGTCTAGGAGCACCTCAGTGCCTGGTGTTGCACAGACATACAAAAATGAGATTGCCTTTTGCCTGATGAGATATTTAAATGAGGTTAAGGGGTGAGGAGGGCCAGGGACGGATCTAGAAATTTATTTTAGGGGGGGCGATCTAAGGGGGGTCGGCGATTATATCCCCGCCCCTTTTTGACAGCTAAGGATGCCTGCGGCTGCACACTGTGTGCAGGTCCGTGCGGCAGAGACAGGCAGGGGAGGGTGCTGCCTGGCTGCTCTGAGTCTGCAGCCGCCGTCAGCAAGCCCCCCCACCTGGATCCGCCGCTGGGAAGGGCACATGTAAGGGAGTATTCCCTGGTCAAAAAAAACACACAGCCTTTTTCTCTCTGCAAAACAACTTGACCTTCACATGTGGCAGAGACCCAGCCTTTGGGATGCCTTTTGCATCATGTAATCCAATGTTACACAGGAAAGTGCATTTTTAGGCACATTTCAGACCAATGCAATTAAAACACAAAATCCCATAATAGTGACACATGCATGAGTGCACAGAAGTCTACTTGGAGTTTTTTGCATAGATAAAATGTATTAGATCACCGTTTTCTTAGTATTAAATGTGCCATCCATTCGATTAAGTGTATATGGCCTTGCAATAATTTCCAGAGCAATATATTTCAAAGTATGATGGCCTTTCTGGTATGATAGGCATTTGTATCTGAGGGTGATCTGTAATCAGTGTAAATTAATAGGCAATTAATGCTAATGACTCACATTCTCTTCCTCCAATGTCACAGCTAATCTACTGCTTCCAGAAACATTTACAGATTATTCTTCTTGGTGGAAGTGTCAATTGAAGTTCAGTTTGCAAAGCTGCAGTTTTACTGTGGTGTTCCTGTGTGACAATCACTGGTATGAAGGTCCTATTAGTTTGCTTTCTAAATCATCTCGTTTCTTGCTGATGAAGGGATAGAGCATTGCTGCATGTCACAATCTCTATCATGTATAGCTATATGTCACAGAGAGATAAAGTAATGAGTTGAGGATAAAGGGTGAGGTTATGGAAATGTTGAGCCCGGCAGCAGTGGTACCATGGCCTGAACAAAAATGTATTATTCAAATGTCTTTGAGCCATTGCTTGATTCCTAAAAATAAGGTGCAGAAACTCTATTTTCTGTACGAAAATCGGTGTGTGTGGTTAACTATAAAACCAAGCTCCCACGTCCCCATGTCAGGGGCAAACGCAGGATTTGCAGAGGGGGGTTTCCACACCATGCCACCAGTGGGTGCGAGCAGCACGCTTGGGGGCGTGGCTATAATTTTAGACAGTGCCTGGCTGCTCTCCAACTCTCCCTATCCCCATAATATACATGGGCAATGCTGCGTGCACTACTGTTAGGTGCATGCAGCTCTCTTTTTAGAGCCGTGTGAAGCGGGGGCAGGGTCCAGCCACCTCAATTGTACAGTGCCCCAGGCTTGGAGGGGGGTTTCCAGGCACTAGGGAATCGCCCCTCGGTTTGCCTATGCATATTATGAATAAATGGATACCAGTAACGGTTATTAACATTTAATGATAAGAGAATCATTAATACTGCCGAAATAAAATAATAGACGGTCTTAGTGGAGAATTCAATTAGCCGCAAAGTGTCTCACGGACATTCCGGATACACTTTGCGGCAGAGATTTTGACTGAAATCTCCACCCATAGACATGCGAAGAAAAATAAGCGGAGATTTCTACCGTAATTGCTGGTGATGTCCACGTGCCACATCGCCGACAATTGAATTCCTCACTTACCGACACTTTTTTATTTCCATAGTATTCATACTATATTAGCCTACCTGTATATTGCCCACCTATCTTGAGTAAACAACAGTCCTACACCACCTATTAGTCCCTGTATCCCCCATATATTTGAAGAATTCTTCCATTAGTGCAGGTGGAGGCTTTCTAACCTTTTTACTCTATGGGGGATATTTACTAAACTGCAGGTTTGAAAAACTGGAGATGTTGCCTATAGCAACCAATCAGATTCTAGCTGTAATTTTGTAGAATGTACTAAATAAATGATAACTAGGGGCCTGATTCATTAAGGATCTTAAATGAAGAGGATACTCATTTCAGTCTCCTGGACAAAACCATGTTACAATGGAAGGGGTGCAAATAAGTGTTCTGTTTTACACATAAGTTAAATACTGACTGTTTTTTCATGTAACACACAAATATTTGATAGCTTATTTGTACACTGAAATTTAAAGTTGATATTTGTGTGTTACATGAAAAAACAGTCAGTATTTAACTTATGTGTAAAACAGAACACTTATTTGCACCCCTTCCATTGTAACATGGTTTTGTCCAGGAGACTGAAATGAGTATCCTCTTCATTTAAGAACCTTAATGAATCAGGCCCTAGAATCTGATTGGTTGCTATAGGCAACATCTCCACTTTTTCAAACCCGCAGTTTAGTAATAATACCCCTATGTCTTGAAGAACCTGGACTTGGCTCGCTAAACTATCTTCAAATGAGGGAAACAAGCATTCCTATGTTAATCCACTCTTAAAGCAAAAAGATTACCATCTATATTTAATTCCAGAGACTCACTGTGAAACCCTATTTAATGCATAAACCCTTGATGGGTGTCATCATACCAAGATCTCAGGAACTCGCCACACTCATTCACCAACAAGCGCAGTCAAGCAAAATCTACATGCACACCATAGGATGGCTACCCCAATTTTTTGAGAGTCACGCCCGGTAGAAAGATTAGCGATAGATATATTGATGAGACTTGTTAATTCATCAGAACATCAGAAGAAAAAAAAATTTCCTTACGAGGAACATTTGATTGGAAAAAACTAAAATGTGTAAACAAACTCGAGAAATATACAAAAAGAAATTGGAGAGTTTTCTTAAAATGGGATTAGTATAAGGAGTGGCTGCATTTTGTTGGATGCCTCATTCTGTGCAATGATTTTTCTATTAATATGTTGTTTTATAAAAAAAAATATTTGAAAATGCATATGCTAAGTGGTTTGAGAAAACAACATTTGCAAGTATGTTTTCAATAATTCAAGAGCAATTAGAATGTCTCTGCGGAGCAGCAAAAAACGGCTTTGAAATAAATTCATTCTGAACAGCATTTAATTTTTTTAAGAGCATATTAGAGCTGGTAGAGCCAAGGGCTGCTGGAACTCGTAGATCCACAAGCCTAATAGTAAATAAACAAATCCTTTATTAGAAATACTAAAGTAAATCCCTTTTTATGCTCTACTGTACTCCTAAATACAAAGTGCCTGATTTATTAAGGTATGCAAAATGAAAGCATTATGCATTTTTCTAAAAATGCCCATGAAACGGGCATACGTACATCCGCATTCAACAAGGAGCGGATGTAAAGATACATTTGGGGCAGCACGGTGGCTTAGTGGCTCACAGCACTGGGTTCATGAGTTCAATTCCCAACCATGGCCTTATCTGTGAGGAGTTCTGTATGTTCTCTTCGTGTTTGCGTGGGTTTCCTCCGGGTGCTCCAGTTTCCTCCCACACTCCAAAAACATACTGGTAGGTTAATTGGCCGCTAATAAATTGACCCTAGTCTGTGTGTATGTGTGTTAGGGAATTTAGATTGTAAGCCCAATGGGGCAGAGACTGATGTGAGTTCTCTGTACAGCGCTGCGGAATTAGTGGCGCTATATAAATAAATGGTGATGATGGTGATGATTTGTTGTTGAATACAGGTGTAGGTACGCTCTGCTCTAACAGTGCTCTAATACACTGCAGGGTACATCCAATACATATGTGGAATATAAAGTCCCAAAAGAATGCACAGAAACAAAATTCAATTAATGTCACCTGTTAATAATATAGGGCCTGATTCATTAAGTAAAAGTAAGCAAGTAAGGCAAAACCATGTTGCATTGGAGTGGGAGGTACATTTAAAATGTGATGGCTGATTTATATTTGGGGTAGGGCATGTCCAAGATCAACTTTAAATTTCAGTGTACACATAAGCTATCAAGTATTTGTGTGCTAGATGAAAAAACAGCCAGCATTTTCCTTATGTACACAATAATAAAGTAATTTGTACCCCTTGTATTGTAACATGGTTTTGTCCAGAAGACTTGAGTAAGAAAACTTACTCAATTTTTTTCTGTATTTGCTTAACTTTCCTTAATGAATCAGGCCTATAGTCATTAATAACAGAACATTAAAAAAAATTAAACACATTAAAAAAAAGTCCCCCCTCCATAAAATACATTTATTAAGATGTTCTTAATGTCTACTGTACATAAAGTGATAAATGTATACAGTTACTTCTGATTGCAAACACATCTTCTAGCATGCATACGCGACCATCATCAATATCACTCAGCACTTACACCTGGCCAGTAGCTGGTGCAAGTGATACGACAGTTCAACACGTACCATAGAGATGCCCAAAGCTTAAACTAGATGCGTTCCAGCTTGGCACACCCTTACTGTACACAGTACAGCTGCCAAGAGGATTTGGGACCCTGGTGCAACAAATTTGTATAAGAGTAGGAAAAGGATTGTGTGCTGTAGTGGCTCAGAAGGGGGAGTGGCCACATAGTGATGGGGGCGTGGCCAACATGGGCTTGGCTGCACCTCTATGGACACAACATTTTATGTATTAAAACTTTGTTGCTCTCACCTACTGCAGCTTTCACAATCTGGTACTGGATTCTTGTCTGGATCCTGGAATGTTGGTATCTGTCTGGGAAATATATAAGTACATGAAATATGGAAACCGAGCAATAAGAGAAAACAGTACATAACACCCGCAGTATATAATACATACATTATAATAAATCATTACATTTATAACAACTCCACCAACCATGTCACTCCACCTCCCAGACACATCATAACACCACTCCAGTTACATCATAACACCCGTCCAGACACATCAGGACACCCCCTCCCAGACACATTTTGACACCCCCCAAGTCACACTATGACACCCCCAGTCCACTGTACTTCCCTATGCTGTGCTGGTGGTGCTGACATCCCGCAGAGTGGGTACTTCCTGTAGAGTGAACAGGGGAGCACTTAGTCTTGTGAGGCTTAGAGCTCCTCGGAGTGCTCTACAGGCAGTGTCCTGTCCGGGGATTGGAAGGAGCTATCAGCTCCCTCCCCCTAACTCCCCTTTCCCACCTCTGCCTCCGCTCCCTCCACCCGGTGGGGGGAAATAAAATGTCATTATAAAAAGAAAAGAAGAAATAAAATAATTACCTGCTGCTTCCAGTGGAGGCCCGGGCGTGTCTACATGCCGCACCACTCCTCAATGCCCCTGATTATACAGTGACTATGTACGACCATTCCTCACCCCGTTCGGCCTCTGTATTCATAGGCTGTAGTTTGTGCTTGAAGATGAATTAGATGTTGGTGCGTTCTCTTGAGTATGGTTTCTTTCCGGGCGTAGGAAGAGCGATTTTACGCAAAATACGGTACATATTGGCATTGCCTTAATGAATCCGACCCATGGTGTATATTTTCTTTTGTACTGTAGTAATCCAATAATAATTCAGTTAGGGGAGAGGATGCAAAGAACCAATTCGTAGTGGAACCATGAGGGGTTGGTAAGTAAAATGAAGGGGGGCAAATTAAAATTATGGGTGTGTTTCCCAACACTATAGAGGTAGAGTCAGAGAAGGTGGTAAAGAGAAGCTGGCAGTGTAAAAACTCATAAAAGTGTGGATCAGGCCTATATTACAATGAACACGCTGATGGAATAGAAGAGAAAAAGAAAGGTATCTGCACTCTCGCCAATAGTGTGTGGTGGCTGCCAGTCAAGGGGTATAGCAAGGGCACAAGAGACGCCTCCTACCAGGCATATATATGCGTGTTTCGGCAGGTCTGCGAGAGCCGCATTTGTGTACACAAGTTTTTACTGTACTCGGCCAACGTTAGAATGCCCCCTCCCGCCTCTCCAGCTGCCGGCAGATGTAAGTGCCGGAATCGTGCAAGTCCACATAGGTTCATATGAGTGTGCCCACAGAGAGTTCTCACCAAGTTACGTTAACTGGCTTCATACTTGCCAACATTGTCAAGTGGTTCCCCGGAGGTCCGGGGTGCAGGTGGGTGTGTGGGGGCGGGGCTCAAAGAATCATGTCATTAGCCCTCCCCCAAAACGGACATCACTACTATGGACCAATAAAAACAGGGGGTGGGGCCCCGATGATGTGTCCATGATGTCACTAAGCCTCACCCCCTCCGTTTAGTTTACACAACCGGCCAAGATCAGGGAGAATTGCCTACTTTCCTGGGAGTCGAGGAGGACTTCCAGAAATTCGCGAGTCTCCCGGACATTCCGGGAGAGTAGGCAACTATGCTGGCGTATGTCCTGCTACGCATCAGCTCAGTGCGCTGGGTAAATGAGGCTAGTACTGTCCTACATCACTATTGTCATACAATGCAGTGCGTGGAACAAGGTCTGTATGTATTCTGTTAGCTGTGTGTTCCAGAAGTGCACACCTTTTATCTGTGTCCACCATCAATCTCATAGACAGGATACAAATTCCTAATTTTGGTCATTTTAAAAGCATCCATGTAATTGTAGCTCCTGGTAGATGATAGGAAAGTGTATAAAAATAAATAAATAAATATACATAAATATATATATATATATATATATATATATATATATATATATGTGTGTATAAATATACTATTTCCACCAGTAGATGAGTCAACTCCTATTTCATGATTTGAAGACACAAATGTTATTTACTTTGATGGTGATTATCTGTCTCATGTTTAATCGTTTCAATGGACCTGTTCATAGAATTTCCACAAGGGGGCGCTCCAATATTATGATTAATAACTAATACCACATCTTTAGTGTATTTTTTTTGCAATACTTTTTTGTAATACTTTTCTAGTTTAGTCTTTTTTTTTCAATTGCAAGCTGTATGCAATATTCAGGAACTGCTCAAAATTTAAAAGCTAAAAATGTAATTTAAAGCGAGGTCTTCAGCTTAAGTGTAACCCTTTCCCTACCATAAGCGTGTGTTGGTTTTTGCACCTCAGGATACCACATTTTTCAGATTTGTGTTGCTTTAGTATCACCGAGAAGCACATTTTACATTGTTCGTTTTTCCGCGACATGCGGCACTTTCCTATGGTATTATAACTTAATAAATGTATTTTAAATTTATGGACATTATATAGGATAAAACGCACTTTTGTAATTTTTCCATTAGCTACTGTCAAGTAATGCATTCAACCCACAAAATATGTTTTATTTTATTCCGTAGCCTCTAAAGATTACCAGGATACCAAATATGTGTACTTTATTACGGGTTCTCCACACTCCAGGAGGGGTGTTATGAGATAATTATGCTGGTGTCTCTTATAGCCTCCGGCTCCGCCCAGTTTTAGTTCTGTGGGGATGCGGAGGGTGAGCCCCAGACGCGCCTTGGGAGACCCCTTGTACAAGAATTATTGGGTGTAGTACGGTGCTGTAAATACCGACAGTGTTTACAGCGACAAAAAGAATCCGAAACATAACACACTGACCTGTCAAAAACACAGACTTAAGTATACACAGACACACCACAGTTCCGATGTGAGGAGAGCCTTGAAAATTACTTTACTTTGATCCGTGACCTGCATATTTAAAG
Organism: Mixophyes fleayi; assembly: GCF_038048845.1. Classification (NCBI taxonomy): domain Eukaryota; kingdom Metazoa; phylum Chordata; class Amphibia; order Anura; family Limnodynastidae; genus Mixophyes; species Mixophyes fleayi. Next base: position 253,552,933 of record NC_134406.1, read on the forward strand.
CGGCAATGCAAGGGACCCGGCGTAGGAACATGTAATGTAAGTATGATGGTAATTATAATGGTACTTTACCGTACCATTATCATTAGGATTAGGGTTAGGGTTAGGGTTAAGATTAAAGTTCATACTTACAAAGCGGCAATGCCGGCTGTCATGTAAGGTAAGTGTAACTGTTAGGGTTAGGGTTAGGGTTAGGGATCGGGTTAGGGTTAGGGTTAGGGATCGTCAGCCGGAATTGCTTCTTTAATAACTTCTCATATGGCGGTCGCCATTTTCAATGACGTAAAACTCATTGACATCGGTCCCTACCCCATTGGGGCTTACAGTCTAAATTCCCTAACATACACACAGACAGAGAGACAGACAGACTAGGGTCAATTAGTTAGCAGCCAATTAACCTACCGGTATGTTTTTGGAGTGTGGGAGGAAACCAGAGCACCCAGAGGAAACCCACGCAGACACGGTCCTCACAGATAAGACCACGGTTGGGAATTGAACTCATGACCCTAGTGCTGTAAGGCAGAAGTGCTAAGCACTAAGCCACCGTGCTGCCCCATTATGTTTTTTTGAAATATAAGTCTACCTCGCTCACCATCTACAGGAGAACTTATCAGGACAAGAGTATGACCTTGGGCTGGCCTTACTAGGAGGTACCTTCCTGGACACCACAGATGCTCTACCCAGCCTATCATAGGTGAGCATCATATCAGACCTGATCTCCCTTCTGGGTTTTGGGAAGCACCCATCGAGTTGTCATCTTTCTCTCTTGTCTTCAACTGAGCAGTATTGACTGGCCCCAAACTGGCCCCAAACTAACGCATCAAGGGTCACCCCTTCCAACAGATAAGAATTTCTGTCGGTGGTAGTTCAACTGGGCAACTAGCATAGTGGTCAACTCTTCATTCATGAGACCCGGTGGTGGGTCCCACTTATACTCTCCTGCCGTAGACATGACGGGGAATTCAGTCTTCTGCCGTGGCTGGAATAAATTGATACCACAGCAACACTAGGACGCTAGAAACATAGATTTGGATATCAGATGCAACATATGCTCCAACACTAAGGCCCATATGAGAGAGCTGCTCTGAATCTTAAAAGACTCAGACTCTCTCCCTAGAGTAGGGAAATAATGGTAGCCTCAGACAGCCTCGCGGACAGTACAAAGTGATAGAGCAGTCCCGACCAACCTGTGGCTCTCCAGGTGTTGTGAAACTACAAGCCCCAGCATGCTTTGCCAGAAGATAGCCAGCCGATAGCTGGCAAGGTATGCTGTGACTTGTAGCTTTACAGCACCTGAAGAACCACAGGTAGGCCAGGCTTTTCATAGAGAATTCACAGCTCCCCTGGTACTACACAGATTATATGTACACCAGATATCCAAGAGTATGTGCACACCCCTTGTACTTAGAGGGCCTGTGCGATTAAGGAGAACAAGGCAAAAAAAAAAGTGGAGTAAATGCAGGGGCGGGCTGGGCCGGGGGGCAGGGGGGCATCGCCCCCCCGGGCCGCTCAGAATCACGGCTGTTAGGACCGCCCGCCCCCCGGAAGTAATATAAATGTGATGCGGCCGCGCAGGGGTGCAATTTAGTTTATTATTTTGCACACAAGGAAAATACTCGCTGTTTTTTCAAGTAGCACACAAATACTAGATAGCTTTATTTTTACACCGAAATTAAATTTAAAGTTGATCCAGGACATGCCCTACCCCAACTATAAATCTGTCCCCACATTTTAAATTTACCTCCTCTGTCATATGGAACATGGTTTTGCCCAGGTGAAAAGTTACTCCTTTTTTTATGCTTTGCTCTCCTTAATGACTCAGGCCCAGAGTGTTTAACCACACCCATTGCTAAGAGGTGCATAAAATCAAGCATATAGCCATGCAATCTCGATAGTCAAAGATTAGCAGTGAAATGGATCATGCTGAAGAGCTCTGTGACTTGCAATGTGGCACTGTCATATGATACCACCTTTCCAGCAAGGCAGTTCATCATCAGTTCATAGGCCACGTAAGATCACAGAACAGGATCACCAAGTGCAGAAGTGCAATCAAATTGTCTGTCCTTGGTTGTAACACGCACTACTTAGTTCCAAACTGCCTCTGGAAGCAACGTAAGCACAAGAACTGGTCATGTGGAAGAACATGATTGGCCTGGACAGATACCTCAACCCCATTGAACACCTTTGGGATGAATTGGAATGCAGAACCAGGCCTTATTGCTCTCAGGGTTCCCAGTATGCAACCACGGAGAGCTGTTGAAAATGAGTTCTTTATTTAGAGCAATAACCACACAGGTAAATAACTTGATGCAGGCAATGGTAATTACAAATAGTCCATAGGCACTACAGATAACAGATGCAGAGTTCAACGAAGCTGATAAATTAATGGCAGCAGATATTGGCAGTAGTAGATGCAACAATAGGAAACAGATACTGCACTGTATAAACAGCAGAAACTGAGTGCTGCACAAGTAGCAGCTATAGCAGACCCTGCATGTAGGAATATCCTTAAAGACACAGCCAATTTGACAGGATCTGAAGACTTACATATGTGTTATCTGCAGCAGAAGCTGGATGCTGGAATATCCTAAGGAGCTATCAGGAACTGAACTCTGTACCTATAGCAGCTATAGCAGTTATAGCAGCTATATTCCACAGAAGATAGCAGGAGACTCCATGGAAGGAGTATACTGGAGGATGGTCAATAAGCCAGGGTCAAAAACCTGTAGATCCACAACGAGCCGAAGTCAGGATCATAGGAAAAGGTATAAAGCTATAAGCCAAGCAGGAGTCAGATTCAAGACTATCAATCATTACAGATTACAGGAGTACAGAGAGTGAGACCAAGAGCAGCAAACAATTGATTAACTGGCACCAGTCTGCTGGATAAGGCAGACTATAAAGGCCAGGCACAGGTGTTCAGGATCAAAGACAAATGATGAGGGCTTAACCCCTTACAGTTTCAGTCTGATACAGTCAAAGCAGCATCCAAAGAGGAGATGACGTACTGCAGACAGAGGCAGATCATGACAATTGCCGAACATCAGTGTACAACTTTACCAATGCTCCCAATTGTAAAGCGTTACGGAATTGTTGGCGCTATATAAATAAATGTTGATTATGATGATGATGCTCGTGGGGCTGAATAGATGTGAACATCAGCAGCCATGTTGCACAATGTTTTGGAAAGCCTTCCTAGAAGAGTTCAGGCTGTTAACAGCAAAGGGAGGACCAACTCCATATTAATACTCGTGATTTTGGAATGAGATGTTCAACAAGCACATATGAATGTGATGTTCGGGTATCAACATACTTTTGGCCATGTAGTGTATGCTGTATTTAGAGGTTAAATAAATATACATACATGTTTAAGGTCAAATGGAAACATACTGGACATGCTTGGTTGCCTATGGAGGATATTGCGCAACAAATGAAAATAATTCATATTTTCATAAATTAGCGGTGGGGGAGAATATAATATGAATCATACTGACATAAGTAAACTGTAGATAAGAAACACCAATCATAAAGTACTGTAATATCCTCAGTTCTAATTCATGATTCCTCTTGTAACAAGCTGCTGAAACATTTTAGATTATGGTTTCATATAATATGTCAATAAAAGTGGTCAACATCACTACGTTCATAAACGTGTCAATAAAAATATTTACTAAGGTTGGTGCGCAGGTGCAGCCTTAGTGTGCTAGAAATAGATGTTGCAGTATTTGTAGTTGGGCCCCAGGCTGGGAACTTCATTTAAATTGGGTTCTGTTAGCCAGATGTATCAGCAACTAAATGTCATATCTCACCTAGTCATGCAAGCTTTCCTTTAGCCTCTTATTTTCTTGTGCCTTTCCGAAGGCCCCCAGTGGTTGGATGAACCAGCATCAGTCACATAACATCCTGGTAAAAGCAGTTATTATAGGAGGAATTGCCAGGAATGTGGTTTGTGTAGGATGCGCCTATATTTTATGCATGTGGTGCGAATTTTATGTGTGTGGTTGGTGTTAGCATTGCTGATGTTCCCAAGAGGTCTCTGGTATATTTTACATGTCAAAGAATGATTTCCCACTCGCAGCATGACATAATACACGGACATAGTTATGATTTGTGTAGGTGACATTAGTGTGATGGCTTAATATTATTTCTTCACCGCTCTACCGTGTTTCCACCAACTACCCCCCTTTCAGTGTTTAATGCATCTAACCTCTTCCCATGTTTCCAATTTGTCACCTCCTTCTTGTGCCTTGTCAACTCTCTTCTGTGTCGCATCCTTCTTACCCATCTTCCATTTCCCCCTATTTTCACTTCTCTCCCATGTTTCCCCATTCTTGTCCATCCCCCATGTACCTCCTTCTCGCCTCTCTTGTTTGTCTCTTCTTGCCCTTCTCCATGTCTCCACTTTCTCCTCCACACTCCTGTGTGTCCACCTTCTCTCTTCTCTCCCATGTTTCTCCTTTGTTGTCCCTCTTGTGTCTTCCCTTTTTTACTCCTCTCCAATGTGTCCGCTTTCTCCTACCACTCCTGTGTGTCTACCATCTCCTGCCATTCCTGTGTGTCTATCTTCTCCTTCCACTCCTGTGTGTCTACCTTCTCCGGCCACTCCTGTGTGTCTTTCTTCTCCTGCCACTCCTGTGTGTCTTCCTTCTCCTGCCACTTCTGTGTGTCTACCTTCTCCTGTCACTCCTGTGTGTCTACCTTCTCCTGTCACTCCTGTGTGTCTACCTTCTCCTGCCACTTCTGTGTGTCTACATTCTCCTGCCACTACTGTGTGTCCACCTTCTCCTGCCACTCCTGTGTGTCCACCTTCTCCTGCCACTCCTGTGTGTCCACCTTTTCTTGCCACTCCTGTGTGTCTATCTACTCCTGCCACTCCTGTGTGTCCACCTTTTCCTGCCACTCCTGTGTGTCTATCTTCTCCTGCCACTCCTGTGTGTCTTCCTTCGCCTGCCACTCCTGTGTGTCTTCCTTCTCCTGCCACTCCTGTGTGTCTACCTTCTCCTGCCACTCCTGTGTGTCTACCTTCTTCTGCCACTCCTGTGTGTCTACCTTCTCCTGCCACTTCTGTGTGTCTACATTCTCAACACTCTACCATGTTTCTCCTTTGTCGTCTCTCTTGTGCCTTCCCTTTTCTCCTCCTCTCCAATGTGTCCGTCTTCTCCTGCCACTACAGTGTGTCCACCTTCTCACCTCTCTTCCATGATATCCCCTTGTTGCCCTCATTCCTTCCCTTTCTCACCCCCTCCTTATGTCTCTCCTTCTTGCCCCCCTACTGTGTATCCACTCTCTCACCCTTTTCCATGGTTTCCCCTTGTCACCTTTTTTGTGTATCTCCCTTGTTGCTGCCTCTCTGTGGTGCCATTACCATTATCAGGCAGTTTTGGGCATTATTAATAATGGGCATCTTACTGGCAATTACCACTTTTGATAAATGTGCTGGACAATACTTTTAATGGGTATTAACATAAGTGGGCAACTTAATTTCTCTTACCCTTATCTAGACTTACTGCTCATTACAACTACTGGCAATAATTTTGGCATGTTTTTATGTGCATGTTATTGGTAATTACCAACACTTTGCACTTACTGTTCATTGCTATTTTACCGAAGATTACCACTACATGGCTTCGTATTGGACATCACCATCTACTGAACATTACAATGAATGGCCATCTTACTGGCCATTGCTGGTATTGATAGCTATGTTACTGGGTATTATTGCTACTAATTGGCATGTTATTGGATAATACCTCTACACATTAGATCTTGCTGGGGATTATCACCTGTGTATTACAAATTTCTGGACATTTTCAGTGGCATATTAGATCCTGGGACATTATAACTCCATATAAGGTTAAACTGGCATTTTTATTGGTATATTTGATCCTCCTGCATGTTATTATCGGCATTTTAGTACTCGGGACTTTTTTACTAGCATGTTAATACTTTTTTCATTTTAGGGTATTATCACTACTATATTATCTCTTGCTGGAGATCATAAAGACATTTAAGAAAATCAACATTTCAAAAATAAATATTGATATGTTACCAAACATATACATATCTTTATTTTTCTTTTGTAGTCGGGCATGATGAGGGCCCTCGCCCTTGAAAGCTTGAAAGATCTCAGTTTGCTATTAAATGTTTCACCTTTCAATCACTCATACTTATCTTTTCTTGGGAGCTGTGTATTAGATATTGTTAACGTGGATGTTATATTTCATTTTAGCCACTAGATGGAGACCTTGAGTTGGTAAACTTGCATATGTCTTCTCTTTGTAAGTTATACGCCATCCCATGTATTTAATCAGGGATGACTTTATATGTCAAATGTACTTTAAGTTGTTTTTCAGGACATTCATGTAAAGTCATTGTAATCCCAATATTTTTTGTTTGCAACTATAATTTTTTTTTTCTTTCTGCCCAACCAAATTGAAAAAGGCCTGATTTAGCGTTTAATATAAAATTAGCACATGTAAATATGCGTCCATACACTTACATTTCTGTGGTTGTATTTTGAGGTGTACGTACCTTAGATAAGTGCAACTTTAAATCTAGCATACAGATATGTCCAGTGCAAAAAAGTGCAGTCATCATATTTTGCAAACTTGCACCAGACTTGCAAAAGACATGTCACTTAAAGTGCAGAAGCCAAATTCTGAACCATCTCTACTGAGCTTACATGTGAATGCCCCTGACTCACAGTGCCAGTGGACACAAGTATAAGATATGCACAACTCAAAATACGGGCACAAGTTTCCTCATGTGGTACATTTTAATCTGCGTGGCCACGAATAGACATTTGTCCAAACAGGCCCAAAATATACTAAATTGTTAAATTTATAACAATCTAACACTTGGGATAATGTGCACGACTTTAACTCATTAATCTTCCAAAGATGCAACAGAAAGCTTACAATGTTATAATGCTATACTTGTTTCATTATTTCAGACTTTATGGGCCTGATTCATTAAGGACAGTAAAGCAAAACAAAATGAGGAACTTTGCACCTTGGCAAAACCATGTTGCATTGGAGGGGGAGGTAAATTTAAAATGTGGGGACAGATTTATAGTTGGGGTAGGACATGTCCTAGATCAATTTTAAATTTCTGTGTAAAAATAAAGCTATAAAGTATTTGTGTTCTACATGAAAAAACAGAGAGTATTTAACTTATGAACAAAATAATAAACTAATTTGCTCCCCTTGCATTGAAACATGATTTGTCCATGAGCAAACGTACTCCTTTTTTTGCTTACTTTCCTTAATGAATCAGGCCCTATACGTCTACCTGTGCACGTCCATTCACCTACTATCGCCTGAAGGGATCACAGGTGTGAATTGGTTGTAGAAGTTAGTCTTTCTCCAATTAAAATAACTGTCTGACCATAACATTCTATAGGGTGAAGTCTTGTGAACCTGCTCCATTCTACTAGCTGTGCTTTGGGCTAAAAGTTATCATTTCACTGGAGTTCCCCTTAGACATTATAGTTCTCAAAAAAATACAGAAATATATGAATAAAAACTTTGTGCGTTAGTTTGGCTCTAGAATACTAGGAAGCTTTATGCTTAACTCAAGCATGTTGCAGTATAGGTATCGTTATATTAATCTAATGTGTCCATTTTCTGGTAGTGTTCCAAAATATTTCAGTTTCACGGGACAATCTGTCTTATTGCTACATGTAATTATAAATGGGAAATAATTATTACTTTGATAAAAAAAAAAAAAACAGAAATAGTGGAAGCTGTTTTTCTTTGCATAAAGCCGGCACCCGTTAGTCAAGCAGGGTCAGAGATATGGACCACACAACCTGTGGTCCTTAAGCGGTTGTTGCAATAGAACTCCCAGCATGCATTGCCAGTTGCAAAACTAAAGGTTGTAAACAGAAACATTTATTAATCGGTGCATGTTATGTTTGGTAATAATTATGTTGCTGTCATGCCGTAATGCTACTGGTGTTGTGCCAAGCACTGAAATGAGTTGATAGTCTAAGTTAGACTCCTGTATTGTGTGTTTTGCGTTGATATGACTCAATCCCTTGCATTGCCCTCTAGCACATGAATTCTGTTAGTCTCTGATAGGCACACGTAGAAATCACTGGTACATTCATGCTGGAGTGTTTAATGTCATGAACATACAAAGGGAACCTAAGAAAACACAGTGAATATTGGTTTTACACAAAACTTTGCGTCCCACTTTGGGTGTTGTATGGAAGCATAGAGATGACAAAAACATCTAGGGTCATTCAGAATTCTGAAGATTTTGGGCATTTCAGGGATTCGAAATCAACACTACGCTCTGGAAGATTTTCTAAATGGGAATAATCAGTAGGTGAAAATGTTAAAAAAAATGTTACAAAATTATTTAAATGTCACTTTTGAACAACAAAATAGTATGAAAAAGTACAAACATTTTATATTATAAATATGTAGTTATCACATTAAAATGTATTTTTAAATTACTTATTAAATTTAAATGATTAAAATATGGAAATTGATTAAATAAAAATTGAACAGGTAGATATATAGTGCAAATGAGTCTAAGAACGGAAGATTCACTCGCCCTTATTTGGAGGATTTTTTTTTTTTCATGAGCAGTCATCTTCCCACTGATTTGTACAACGTAGAAGACTTGGTTAATAAAAAACACAAATTATTAGCAGCTGTATGTGTATTCTTAAAGGAACAGCAATAAAAACAATATAAACTAATCTTCCCGTGCGTGTTAGGCTGTTGAAGCATTAAACAAATATTTCCCACAAACAAAGGTACTTTGTGGGATTGATTTAATTGCTTGAATTCAGTTAACTATTAACATGATAATGTCAGAGAATGTTATGTTTTTGGTGGTGATCTGTGAATTAAAATAAAACAATAAGACTTGTTTTTGTTACCTCTATCTGTAAATATTTACCCTTTATGGTTGTTATTATGCTTTATGTTTGTAAATGTTTGTTAAATGACCTCTCTGAAGATAGGAGTGAGGTGTCCAATGTAACAGAGATTATTCTTCAATAAGGATAAAGTAACTCTTGATCCGTTTAAGGTCGCTGGGTTTACATGTGCCACGGTTTGAGAAAAGTTAAAGTGCCCAAACTTGCTACAAATTACGTTGTTTAAATTGCAATGTATTTGGACCAAGAAGATCGGGCAATCCAGATCAGGATCCGAACGTGATCTTTCAGATGTTGACCTGGCTGGTTGGTAGATCTGGTTGGATGGTGCCTGCATGTGAATGAGTATGTGGTCATTGTCTAACATGCCAACTGCGCTCGCTGTGATCTGGGCACTGGGTGGTGGGATCGTGCATCCTCATTCTCAGGAATCATGGGCAGGCGAAAGTGCCACAGGAAGCTGGCATTCATACTAAAATAATACTGTCCCACAGAGCAAAGACTTTCACCAATATCCTCTTATGAGCCCTTAAAATGTTTATATAAATATTTGTCAGTTTGTTAATAGCTGTTTTATATAAAACTATTTTTTTATAATTTATATGTCTTTTAAATAAGGAGAAGCAGGGTCCTAACGGAGATCTAAAACCTAATCTAACACATTTTTTACAAACATTTAATTGAATTAGTCTAATTGCAGATACATTTTCTGGGGGCAGCTTCAGGATTTGAAGAATAATTCCTGGACATTGTTCTTAATGACAGTTGTCCTTTGTGTTGATTTTTTCATTAAATTGGACGGGTGCCCTGTATTATAAGTCTTGTATTGATTGGTAAATGCAGATCTAATTTCTGGTTCTCTTCTTCCATGGTTTACAAGGTGAATATTTTACGGATGGGTAATACAGTGTAATGGCACTGTAGTGTGTGTCCTATGCCTGTAAAGAGTGTAATGGAATTGTATTATGATCATGTCCAGTGGTCAGGTCATGTTGGGGGTATAGTGTCCTATGTCTGTATAGAGCGTAATAGAATTGTATTATGATCATGTCAGTGATCAGGTCATGTTGGGGGTGTAGTGTCCTATGTCTGTATAGAGTGTAATAGAATTGTATTATGATCATGTCCAGTGGTCAGGTCATGTTGGAGGTGTAGTATCCTATGTCTGTATAGAGCGTAATAGAATTGTATTATGATCATGTCCAGTGGTCAGGTCATGTTGGGGGTGTAGTGTCCTATGTCTGTATAGAGTGTAATGGAATTGTATTATGATCATGTCCAGTGGTCAGGTCATGTTGGGGGTGTAGTGTCCTATGTCTGTATAGAGCGTAATAGAATTGTATTATGATCATGTCCAGTGGTCAGGTCATGTTGGGGGTGTAGTGTCCTATGTCTGTATAGAGCGTAATAGAATTGTATTATGATCATGTCCAGTGGTCAGGTCATGTTGGGGGTGTAGTGTCCTATGTCTGTATAGAGCATAATAGAATTGTATTATGATCATGTCCAGTGGTCAGGTCATGTTGGAGGTGTAGTGTCCTATGTCTGTATAGAGTGTAATAGAATTGTATTATGATCATGTCCAGTGGTCAGGTCATGTTGGGGATGTAGTGTCCTATGTCTGTATATAGTGTAATAGAATTGTATTGTGATCATGTCTATCAGTATGTATATATACACAGCATCACCTGCCCCACTGCAAAGTCTCCTTGGATATTGTTTTCAAATGCTTGCAAATATGACAGTGTAGATACAAGTATAAAGAATTTACAAAGAAAACAGTAATAACCACAGAGTTAACAAAACAAGGAAACCAGAGGCCTGTATACAGCAAACAATATAGCACAGTGTGTCTTAATGTTACTCAAACTCAGTCATTTCTTAAACATAAATTGTTGTACATACAGGCAGGTTTATTTCCACCAGTATTTATATAACCCGGTATCTCATTTATAGGATCATGTCTGCAGCTTCATCGCTTGTTAATGGTGATCAATACAAGAAACGTGTTTGCGTTACTCACTGTAGTTTTATTCAAACACTAAACACACACAGTAACTGCAGTTATCACCGTTCATCTGACATATGTTAAAAATACAGTAATAAAATACAGTATTTTCTTAAAGTACAGTGCTGTATATGCCATGAGCAAAGACAATTTGAAGATAATGGAAATGGATTTCTCTGACTGTTTTTATAATTAATTGTAAAGCAAGTAAAAAATAAAAGCGTGGGAAGGCCAGGTAAAACTAATAATTTTCTGTAGTACATAGAGTTCCAACTTGCACATGTAAGGTAAGATTACCATATACTATGATTATATTATTATCTTTTATTAAGGCGTTGCAAGAGGACCGTACATTGGAGGCCTTAACAAACAACAAAATTACATTATAACATAAATACAAACAAAAATACCTAATTACAACCTGGAAAATTATGTAAGTACATACAGGTAAAACTAGGAACAAAGGATCTGATCCTGAGAGCTTACATTCTACAGTATTTTAAAAAGAGTTAACTATTTTCCCACTTTGATGCCATTTTGCTAACACTGTATTAGAAGGCAGTTTAAATGATTTATAAAATATATGGTTCATGTTTGTGTGTGTCTGTAAACTAACTTATATATATTTTGTTTTATTTGTTAATACAAAGTACTGCATCTACTGCTAACTGGACACCCTCCAGATGTATGCCAGGGTTATTAGATATCTCTGCACATGACTCTTGCATACCAGCGTTCTATTAAGATGAATATTAAATTGCAATTTTAATGGAGAAATGCAACTTGTAATTGTTACGTCCAATCAATAAATTCACTTTCCTAAAATTGTAATTAACAGGTGTTTTGCTCAGAGAACTTTTGCAAAGCGTCTCAGCGAATAATTGGTGTTACTATGATACAGTCACACTTTGCTTTAATAAAAGAGATTGAGCCTGATTTCCTCTTGGCCCCATTTCTCATCAATGTGTATATTAATGTTCTAGACATTAAGGTAAATGGTTTTCCTGAACCAAACATCAAAGGTGAACCACTGCCAATCCTACTTTATGCAGACGATGCTGTTTCTTTTGTTATAATCCTTCTAGAACTTCAAAGACTACCACAAACCTTCTACCGAGCATGTTCGCCTTGTGAGCTTAACATAAATTATGCTAAGACAATGATCGCCTTGTACGGCGCACAGACATATACATAGAAATAGTATAGAACAGATTATATGCATGTAATTCACATTAAACTAGGAAAAAAACGGGTTGACCCAATATGAGATATGCTAATAATTTTAGTACACGTAATGAAATATTGTTCATGGTCAGGTGGAGACACGATCCTGAAATACATCAAGTGTTTCATTTTAAATCTGAATTTTTTATTATTTAAATTATATATGGATGCACGCAGTGCTGAGTGAATAGGCGGTAAATGGGTAATTCTGCACAATGGAAGGAAGATAGAGCGTAACTTAAATCGGTGTCTGGAGTCCTAAGGACGTTGTGGTCAGCTGCTCCTTATTGGTTTAGGACTCCATAAGATGACCAGCACAATAATAGAAATCGGAAGCGTCAGACATAAAAGTAGCAGGTCTGATTCATTAAGGAACATAAATGCCGATACGAGCCGTGTTTTGTGTAGTTTCGTTCTGGACATGCCCAGAACTGGACCATGAGCCAGTGAACACAGCAGCGTCAAATTCATCTTCAAGCGCAAAGGACCCTTACTACATCGTACAATGTCATGGTCGGAACGAGGAGGGGAAGGGGCATAGTCAATGTACAGTAAGGACGTGCCAAGCTCGGGTGCACTCAGCAGCATCTGATTCCAGCTTTGGGCATTTCAAAGGTACGTGATTTTCTGTTTTACCAGCTACAGGTCTGGTGTAAGTGCCGATTACTATTGACGACGGCTGTGTATGCATGCTATAACATGTGTTTGTAATCAGGAGCAAATGTAAAAATGCATTTTATGTACTGTAGACATTCATAACATAGATCGTAAGCTTGCAAGCAGGGCCTTCTTACTTCTCTGTCTGTCTGTATTAGTATTGTTTAATTACTGTATTTGTTCCCAATAGTAAAGCGCAATGGAATTTGCTGATGCTATATAAATAAATGTTGATGGTGTTGATGATAACATCCTCATAAATTTATTTTATGGAATTTAAAAAAAAAAATTATTTTGTCATTAATGACTATATTATTAACAAGCAACATTAATATTTTTTTTCCTGTGCATTTTTTGGGACTTTATGTTCCACATATGTATTATATACATCATGCAGTGTATTGTCTGCTAGAGCAGAGAGGACCGTCCTAGACCTATATTCAACAACAGACGTATCTTTACATCCACTCCTTGCTGAAGACGGACATGCGCACAATACATTCATGTTGCATGCCTTAATGAATCAGGCCCAGTATGAGTAAGTTCCAAACACGCTATTCCCTAGCGAGATGTGTTCAACCTGTGTAACACACAATGCCGGTGAATTCTACTCCGCGGCATAAATATTTAGATGTATTATTACTTTATCTGTTATTTGTCTATGTGTTTTGGGGTTTTAATGCCACATCATCAGAAGTTATCACACATAATAATGCAAACAAAACTCATATGTTCATCTCAAAACATCAAGATAACTAGCCTTTAATATCCACACTTCATCACATGTTCATATTTCTAAAGAAGCTCTCTATTGTTTCAACATGTATAAAGTAAAAGTAAAAGTAAAAACATTGATATGCAATGTGCCGCCTCACTATCTCCGCCGCCCTATGCTTGGGCTTTCCACAAATTTGGTGCAGAGTGAGTCATCTTGTTGCAGTGTTTAATTTTTGTTGCACCTACAGAAGTTGGCTGTGGGAACGGGGCCAATGTTTGAGTAGATGTAGGTTCACAGTTGCAACTTATGTACATTGCACTGAGCACAAACAGAACTGCCGGTGAAATGTGTCTATTCCTACATAAGTTTTAGCCATGTTTTCTTCTGGGCATCATGTAATCTCTATATTTATTGCTGTAACTTGCACAGAGTTCTTCTTCCTATTGAACCTCTATCACAGGCATAGCTATAGCCTAAAAGGTTTACGGAAAGTACCCCTGGCACACCTAATGCATTAAAAACCATGTTCAAAGTGTACCATCTCTGCATTTTGTCATTATTATTATTCCTGTATTCTGTACGTGGCACCAACATATTCTGCAGTGCTGTACAATCTGGTAAAATAATCAGAACACGTCATGAATAAAAATACAGTATCTTATGACCTAGATGTGCCCAACATCATGCCCTCCTAGTGTCTCCACTGTGGCCCCCACATGCCATCACCGACATTGTGCCCAGCACCATGCCATCACTGGCCTCTGCCATCACTGACATTGTGTCTCTGCATGCCATCACTGACACTGTGCCCAGCACCCTGCCATAGGTGGGACTCCACATGCCATCACTAACATTGTGCCCAGAACCATGACATCACTGACACTGTGCCCAGCACCATACCATAGGTGGGACTCCACATGCCATCACTAACATTGTGCCCAGAACCATGACATCACTGACACTGTGCCCAGCACCATACCATAGGTGGGACTCCACATGCCATTACTAACAATGTGCCCAGCACCATGCCATCACTCATTCTGCCCCCATATGCCATTACTGTTTCTGTGCCCAGCACCATGCCATCACTAACACTGTGCCCAGCACCATGCCATCACTGTGTCTCTGCATGCCGTCACTGACACTGTGCCCAGCACCATGCTATCACTGACACTGTGCCCAGCACCATGCCATCACTGTGCCTCTGCATGCCATCACTGAGACTGTGTCTCTGCATGCCGTCACTAACACTGTGCCCAGCACCATGCCATCACTGACACTGTGCCCAGCACCATGCTATCACTCATTCTGCCCCCATATGCCACTACTGTTTCTGTGCCCAGCCATGTGCCCATGCCATGTGCCCATGCCATGACTGTGCCCAGCACCATGTCATCACTAACACTGTGCCCAGCACCATGACATCACTGACACTGTGCCCAGCACCATGCCATCACTCATTCTGCCCCATATGCCACTACTGTTTCTGTGCCCAGCACCATGCCATCACTAACACTGTGCCCAGCACCATGCCATCACTGTGCCTCTGCATGTCATCACTGACACTGTGTCTCTGCATGCCATCACTGACACTGTGCCCAGCACCATGCCATCACTGACACTGTGCTCAGCACCATGCTATCACTCATTCTGCCCCCATATGCCACTACTGGTTCTGTGCCCAGCACCATGCCATCACTAACACTGTATCTCTGCATGCCGTCACTGACACTGTGCCCAGCACCATGCCACCATTGACACTGTGTCTCTGCATGCCGTCACTGACATTGTGCCCAGCACCCTGCCATAGGTGGGACTCCACATGCCATTACTGACACTGTTCCCAGCACCATGCCATCACTGACACTGTGCCCAGCACCATGCCACCATTGACACTGTGTCTCTGCATGCCGTCACTGACACTGTGCCCAGCACCCTGCCATAGGTGGGACTCCACATGCCATTACTGACACTGTTCCCAGCACCATGCCATCACTAACACTGTGCCCAGCACCATGCCATCACTGTGCCTCTGCATGTCATTACTGACACTGTGCCCAGCACCATACCATCACTGACACTGTGCCCAGCACTGTGCCATCACTGTGCCTCTGCATGCCATCACTGACACTGTGCCCAGCACCATGCCATCACTGTGCCTCTGCATGCCATTACTGACACTGTGCCCAGCACCATACCATCACTGACACTGTGCCCAGCACTGTGCCATCACTGTGCCTCTGCATGCCATCACTGACACTGTGCCCAGCACCATGCCATCACTGACACTGTGCCCAGCACCATGCCATCACTGTGCCTCTGCATGCCATCACTGACACTGTGTCTCTGCATGCCATCACTGACATTGTGCCCAGCACCATGCCATCACTGACACTGTGCCCAGCACCATGCCATCACTGTGCCTCTGCATGCCATCACTGACACTGTGTCTCTGCATGCCATCACTGACATTGTGCCCAGCACCATGCCATCGCTAACACTGTGACCAGCACCATGCCATAAGTGGGACTCCACATGCCATTACTGACACTGTGCCCAGCACCATGCCATCACTGTGCCTCTGCATGCCGTTACTGACACTGTGCCCAGCACCATGCCATCGCTCATTCTGCCCACATATGCAACCACTGTTTCTGTGCCCAGCACCATGCCAGCTCTGAGACTGTGCCCCGACAGGCCATCACTGTGCAGCGATATGCCAACAGTGGTTGTGTGCCTCTACATGCCCTTGACATGTTCCTCAGCATGAAATTGTTTAGCAGTGCTCCTCACAGTAACTGTAGGAGACACTTGGTTATTATATCTCTGTGTATAACATTATCACTTAGCAGCAGTAAAGATTTCCTTTCTTTTGCTTTCTGGATATATATATCCTTGACAGTGCATAAGTACCATAAATTCATTACAAGGTAATAAACTTTATTGTTGTCATATAAAGAAAAACAAGCAGGCAATGTAGTATATGAAAACAATAGGAAACAATTAACTGCTTCAATATCCACAGCTCTAATTTGTGGTATTTTTTGTTAGGAGTATGTATGTTAACACACCATTGAGCACTCCTTTGTATGTTATTGTTAATTTAACACATTTTCTTCCTTACTATTTCAGTAAAACTAGTCTTTTGTTTGACCATTTCATTAAAGAGAAAGATGCTAATCAATAACATGAGCGAAACATGATCAACTCAGAAATTCTGCATTGACCTGGGCGGAATTCTGCTCTCTCCACTGTCTCCATCCTCTTCATCAACACTTCCAGAGCAGAGAGCTGGTCGCTCCTCTGTGATCAAATGTATGGTGAACTCTGAGACCTTTGAAGCTCAGAGGAGAAAGCAGAACGCTGACCAGGTTAAAAGGTCTAATTCAAGTGACGTATATGGTGCGCTTAATTGCAGGTAGTTCCCTATGCAATTGGTGGGAGAAATATAAACTGAAACATTAGCAAAAATGATTGTTCAGCATATATTTTTAAAATTTAAAATACAACAAACTCCTCCTGATAAGTCCTCTTTTAAAACCTGGATTCCACAAATTCAAGATGCATCGTGACTGGCGGAAACCCTAACGTATGAAACAGGCTTTTGAGGTGTTAAAAACATAGAAGAGACTTTGAAGACCGAAGGAAAAAAAATACAATAATATATAAACAAAGGAAACAAAATTGTTACTTGTAACATAAACAAACAACATTCTGTTTTCACAATTTATTTTCCAAAGATCTATTATATTTACTAATTATGTCATTTGCACAAAGCCCAGAAAACAGGCTCTTTTTGCTGCATTACCACTTGTGGAGAGAAACAGAAATGAACCTGCTGGAAATATTAGTTGAAATACTGAAATTAATATTTCACAGCTATGTTAAGGAGTGCATTATCAAAGCATTAAGATATGATTAAACTGACAGGAAAGGAGAGAGGCATTAGAAAGCTATTCTAAAAGGACTGAGTGCTACATACTCTAGATTTTATCATCAGTGCTTACTCAGGGATCTTTAAAGGAGCTTATTACCAAGTACCCTAAGACGGAATGTGTACAGATCAGAGGAGCGTACGTTAATTCACCTGACAGATTCTCCTATCATACTGAGCATGTCAATCAGTATTCAGACTTTACAAACATGTTCAGTCTCTAGCATTTCGTTTTATGCTGTGTCTTACATTCTTTTACTTAAGCATTGTTATTCTTAAATATATATATAAAACTAATACATGTAATGAGCTTTTGCACTCTATTTTAGAATATTAACATTTATTAATTTTTAGTCACAAATAGAATATGTATTTCTGGGAAATCCATGCAATACTCGATGCTATACTGCATGCTTTTTTATGTCTGAAAATTGAAAGTCTGCATGTACTGGACCTGATTTTCTTGTGATGACATTTCCTGTTTTCTGTCAAATATCTCTTAAATATCTTTTAAACGGCAAGCGGTAAGCAGGAAACGGTAAGAATCCTTTTACCAATGCCAGCCCGTGTTGCCGGGGAGCTGAGCAACCCATAGCTGCCCTGGTGAAATTGTATTGATACATTTCCTGATAGCAGATTGTATATTGCTGCGTTAAGTAGCAAAAGAAATTCTTTTTAACGTAGACCCCATAGTGTAAATAAGGGCAGTTGTTTTTTAACATATCTACCTGGAATTGTCAGCCTTCCCCCTCATTTACATGTGTCACAAAGAGAAAAATTAAAGACATCCAGTGCATGGAATCCCAATAGCTGCAAAATTAAAAATCCATTGTGCAGGGTTGCAATGAACAGCAGATTCTTTTTAATATGTATTTGAGGAAACTCTCTAAAGCAAAAGGAAAATAAAGATAAAAAGTATCTATTAATGTGCAATGTTTTTAATGCTTCTACCTAAATATTACTGTATACTTATGGTGTTTATGGATAAGCCCATAGGTACAATGACAACTATGCATTTTCTTCAATGACAATAATTTATTATTTTTTCAGAAAGCGCCATGTCTTTTTCATATTTTTGCTTCTAAAAGTATCCATTATCCTATGTATATATATATATATATATATATATATATATATATATATATATATATATATAATACTTATATAATACTCTATGGGGCATATTCAAATGTTTGTTTTCCGCGCCGCAGAAAAACTATTACCGTTAATACGGTAATAGTTAGCTGGATTTCAGCTCGCGGCTCAGGGAGCTGCGAGCTGAAATCCAGCGGGAAAATTACCGTATTAACAGTTTTTCCGCACATGATTACCGTAATAACGGTAATCGTGCACGGACCACGAGATTCTCTGCGTTTCCGCCGAGAATTGAATATGCCCCTATGTATATATAATACCTATATAATACCAAAAGTATTTAATGGGTAAACCTGAAATATAAGAAAAGTATATATATATATATTAGAGATGTTCACTGACTGTTCTGGTTTTGGTTTTGGATCTGGATTAACTTTGTGTTTTGGTTTTGGTGTTGGTTTTGGCAAAACAGCCCTTGCATGTTTTGGTTTTGGATCCCGATTTTTTTTCTAAAATCCCTATATTTTTTTTGCTAAAATCGCATATTTTTGCTTTTTTTCCCCCCTACATTATTATTAACCTCAATAACACTAATTTTAAGTCATTTACAGTCATTTTGGAAGATCTCAAAGGTCACAATATTATTTTCATACACTTTCAAACAAAGACTGCAGCGACCTGGCTGGATGCTAAGCGACAGAGCACTGACTCAAACACACAGCAGTTCCTAGCACTTCTAGGAAACATTGCCACACAGCAGTAGCAGTAAAGAAATGTGGTGCAAGATGGAATTGTCCTTGGATCATGAAACCAGTCATGGTTCATTTGATCGCTCCACCCGTTCCTTGGATAACTGTGGTAATTCTACAGCTAATACATGGTGATGAGCCGCTGACCCCCCCGGGATGCGTGATTTTATCATACCCGCACCAATCCAGGGTGCCAGACAATGCACTAAAAAGAGCCATTGTAATTCACAGCAAAAAGCAAGTTCTTCACTGAGCTTTGAATCAGCCCCAATTCACAAAAAATTAAAATTACCTTTTTGACGTAAAGTGCAGATTACAAACACTTTGTGCAATACTGATGAAGCAGAAGCAAAGTGGAAGGTAATACATATACACGTCTATTTAGACATCCATGCTTACATTACTTCTGCAAGGTACGTTGTTCTTTGTTAATAAAGCTGTTGTCTTTATACCGTTCAAAAAATAAAAAATAATCCACCACCATTCTTTGGATGTTGAAAGTTGATAGTAGGATCAGGTGGAGTTACAGCAGAGGTGTCACTGATTCTGGTCAATTCTTTTACAGTAGACAAGACCAGATGTCAAAATGTTGTCCTGAGTCATCTGCATCATCAATGGGTGTCTAAGCATTTTGCAAAAGCACACAACAGTATATAGCACATGTAGGTAACATTGGCACACAGCGGTAGCTGAAAGGAAAAGTGGTGCAAGATCGATCGCTGACAAGGTTCCAGGCTGTGCTGAAAACTCTTTCCGAGTACACAATGGAGGGTGGGCAGCTTAGGCAGTGCAAAGGGAGTTGGTACATGAGTCTCCAAATTCACTTTTTTTTCCTCCCAGTATGTAAAGGGACTGTCTGATGTGTCTATTTCTATGCTGTCGTGAAAATAATCCTCCACTATCCTTTGGATATTGATAGTAGGATCAGGTGGAGTTACGGCAGAGGTGTCACATTTTTTGGTCAATTTTTTAAAACCAGACCAGATGTCAAAATGTTGTGCTGAGTCATCTACATCATCCCTGGATCTCTTGGGAAAGGTAAGTTTTTTCCTAGCAGCAGTTGACTGAGAAACTGAAGTAGGAGACGCTGTCCTGTCACGTAACACTTGAGCTGTCATCTTGCTCACCAGGAGCTCCTTGCATCTCTTCATATCTGGGTCAGTTGGAAACAAAGAGAAGACATAGCTCTTAAACCGAGGATCAAGCACAGATGCCAAAGTGTCGTGAACCGATTTCAAGATATTGATAACTCTTGGATCCTGGCAAAGCGAATATACTTGATCTGCAAGTCTGACATACTTAGTGTAATTGCTTTGTTTAATCTTCTTCAGTTTCTCAAGCTGCTTTTCCAAAAGTCTAATTAAGGGAATCACTTGACTCAAGTTAGTAGTGTCTGAACTCACTTCACAGGTAACAGTTGTTGCAGTATGAAAATCAGCTCTGAGGGTCCTCTTGGACTGCTCGTTTATTTATAAAATTTCTTTGCAACAATAAATACATATAAGGCAATATCCTTTGTCCAGTACTACGTAGTGATGTCCAGGCTGTTTGTTTTCAGTCTTACATCCTGTTATTGTCTGTTTCATAGGAAACACTTGTTTTTCTTCCAGGGCGTAGTTATCATACCTGTAGTTATAGTTTTTTTAAGGTATTTCACACATATATTTGTACCTTTAAAAACTATTAATTGCTATATACTCTCACAATCCCCTCTTTTTATTCCACTAAACAAATATACATGTGTTTCCTGACCCTTCCTTTCATGTCATGATACAGGGCTACCTTTTTATTCCTCCAGAAAGTCTCCATGTGGATAGAGAATCAATCATTCACCAGAGAAGTTATTCTTGCATCACTTATTCTTTTCCTAGCAGTATTTTACTGCATTTTTGCTTGATAAGGGTTATTCCGTTTACATGAGGTACATACTTTTTGAGTTTAATTAAAATATGTTAGTACTGGAGTCATGGCCTGATTAACCATTTTTTTAAACTTACAGGACAAATAACAATTCCACACAATCAACAGGATCAAAACTACTATTATTACCTGTATTGGATGGAGCATTACTTTAAAAATACCTGTTTCAGTGGGGGAATTACCTGTGAACACATCCCATCATCATCATCATCATTTATTTATATAGCGCCACTAATTCTGCAGCGCTGCACAGAGAACTCATTCACATCAGTCCCTGCCCCATTGGAGCTTACAGTCTAAATTCCCTAATATAGACACACACTCACACACAGACACAGACAGACAGAGACTAGGGTCAATTTTAGTAGCCAATTAACCTAACAGTATGTTTTTTTAGTGTGGGAGGAAACCGGAGCACCCGGAGGAAACCCACGCAAACACAGGGAGAACATACAAATGCCACACACCCCACCAATGATGTTGCAGGTTATCTTTTAATTGATGACCTACATATTTTAATTCCTGCGCTTCTATTATCGTCTGCATTTGTGCATGATTAGCTGAATAGTTTACCTGTGCCAAATGTACTGCCAGGCGCTGGCTGTTGTTTATAGCATTGATTATCCCCTGAAGATTAATAGTCAAGTTATAGGAGGGTAGTTTAATTGGGATAAATTGCTGACATATATTGTCTTTTCTATCCTTGTAGAATATATAAGTCTCATTTCTCCATATTAGATGAGTAACATTTTGGATGCATCCTGAGAATGGATTAGTCAAGTTATACATTTCTGTAGTTTGTTTATCATGGGTTACTAAGCACACTATTTGTGGTGCTACTTCTATAAACATATCATTTCTCCTGTTATGGAGCTCCAAATTACATACAGTAGTCGGATGCTTTAACTTACAAGGTTCATAAACTTGAGTGTTTTGAGAGCACACTATTCCATTGTCTGTATTTGAACACAATCCCAATATGTGTGTGTTTTTATCAACTATATACTTCCCTTTAATCTGTGGGGTCCATAATTGTGTTCCACCAACCTGGACATAAAGTGGGACAGGTAATATGAGGAATTTACAAATTATCTCGGTCCTCAGTATACTGTATGTTGGAAAACCTCCTGTGCACCAGTTTTCTGTACACTTCACTCCCATTCCATTGGTGTGGATCTATAACTGCGTAGCTACATTACACAAATTTCTATATACCAGTTCGTCGTTAGTCATTTACTGTTACTAGTGCTATGCACATTATCACAAGAAAAGGATTCATGGTGCTTCAATTTTCACCATCAGTTTTTTGCAGTGAGTCACGTGGACCCAGCTGTCTCTTCCTCCTAACTTAATAGAAGTGGGAGTGGTCATGATCACTTGGTATGTACCGCCAAATCTGGGTTCCAAAGTTTTCCTCTTGTGCCTTTTTAGATATACCCAATCTACTGGTTGCAAGGCATGGGTTCCTGTATCGTTATTTGGATCTGGAATGGAGGAGAAAACTTGAGAGCGCACATTAGTCATTATCTTTGTAAAAGGTGATCAGCGCACGGAGATCTGAAGCATACAGTGTGTCATACTGTATGCTTCAGATCTCCGTGCGCTGATCACCTTTTTAGTATTGAATATATATGTTTTTTCAGCAGCAGGAGTTCTCGCATTAGGAGAAGCGCCGATAATCCCCCTTTGCTTTTATTATCTTTGTAAGCTGTATTAAATAATCAGTTAGATCTGCATGATTATGTTGCAATTGCTGAGGAAAATAACACCCTGTCTTGAGGGCCCCCCCAAACAATATTTCATAAGGGGACAACTTATGCTTCTTTCCTGGTGTTGTTCTAACTGAATATAGAGCTAAAGGTAGACAATCTACCCAGGTTTTTCCTGTTTCTGCAATCATTTTCTGAATTTTTAACTTTAATGTGCCATTCAATCTTTCCACTTTTCCACTTGCCTGAGGCCTATAGGGGGTATAAAATGCTTGCTGTATCCCCATATCCTTCATTATATTTTGCATTACTTCCCCCGTGAAGTGTGATCCTCGGATAGATCTTTACACACAAGGACATACTCATATGTTCTTACCCTAGGTAGCTGTATATAGTCAATCTGCAATCTCTGAAATGGGTAAAATGGCTTTGGTGTGTTCTTCTGAGGTGTTTTCACTACCTGACCTGGATTGTATTTTCCGCATATCACACAGGCTGCTGCATATGCCGTAGCAGCTGCATTGAATCCTGGTGCTACCCAATGTCCTAAGACAATATAGGTCATAGCTTCTTTAGAATTGTGGACCAGCCCATGTGCCAAGTGAGTCTTCATAGGGTATAGGCTTCTGGGTAGACAATACTTATTATTTGTTCTCCAGAGCCCTCCCTGACATGCGGTACCTTCCTTTTCCCAGTCTTTTTTGCCTATTGAGGTTTGTTCCTGGAACAGTATTTCAAGGTTTACAGGCTCTACAGGGTTTTTACCCTGCATCACATGACAGACCTGCACCCTGAGCATAAGGCTTGCCTGTTTAGCAGCATCATCTGCCTTGGCATTTCCCCTAGCCTCCCTAGTCTTTTCTTTAGTGTGTGCCTCGACTTTCAATATAGCTACCTTTTCTGGGTAGCTGCAGAGCTCTAAGCAGAGCCCTTATCTGTTCTGCATGCTTGATGGGTTTTCCTGCTGACCGCACAAAATACCTGCTCTTCCATATTGGCTCAATGTCATGGGCCACGCCATATGCGTACCTGGAGTCTGTGTATATGTTAGCTGTTTCGTTTTCTGCCATTATACATGTCTCAGTGAGTGCATGCAACTTCACCTCCTGCACTGAGCAGGAGGGTGGGAGTGATTGTTTTATCAAAGTCTCTTCCAGGGTGGTCACAGCATACACTGTGTGTGGTGACCCTTCATAATAATACCTGGAACCGTCAGCAAATGAGTTCCAATCTGGATTAGGTATAGGGACATCTGTCACATTTTCTAACTCCTTCATTTCTAGTTTCATTAGTTTGGCAAAGTCATGTGACTCAGAAAAGGAAAAATGTTTGTGTGTATTTTGTCTAGTACTGATACATTCCTTCCTTTCTGATTCATCAAGAGTGGGTAGGTCCCCACCTACCTCTCTCCCCTCTGTTGAATCTACTTCAACTGGGAACAGTGTAGCAGGATTAAAAACTGTGCACCTTTTAATTTTTACATGTGCAAGACTTAATAAAGACACCTCGTACTTAGTGAGCCTCGCTGTGGACAGATGCTTTGTTCTTGCTTGGTTTAGTACTTCTGTAACTGCATGTGGGGCCTGTATAGTTAAGGGGTGGTCTAGAACTATGTCTGCCAATTTATCTTTTAGCAAGGCTGCAGCTGCCACTGCCCTTATGCAGGATGGGGCTCTTCTTATGATACTGTCTAGCTGTAATGAATAGTAAGCCAGCGGTCTCTGTTTATGTGAGTGTACCTGTGAAAGGACTCCTTGTGCATGTCCCTTAGATTCATTGCAGAACAAGGTAAATGGCTCATCATATTGTGGTAATCCTAACGCTGGTGCCTGTACAATGACTTGTTTTAATGTTTCAAACGTTGTTAGTTGTGATTCAGTTTGATATATCCTGGACCCTCTTACCTCACTAAGAGCATCATAGAGGGGTTGCATTAGGAGGGATGCTCCAGCAATCCATTCCCTGCAGTACCCTACCTACAAAACCTAGGAATGCCCTTAATTCTTTGGTATTCTGTGGTGACTTTACCTGCTGGATTGCAGTTACCCTGTCCTGTGTGAGATGTCTGGTACCTTGTGAGATGCAGTGTCCTAAAAACAATTACCTTACTCTGTGCTGCTTGCATTTTTGTAGGTGATACCTTGCAATGTTGCTGCCCTAAGAAGTTAATTAATGATATAGTCCCTTCCTGACACCCCTCAATCGTTTGGCAACATAGTAGTAAGTCATCTACATATTGGAACAGTTGTGTGGATGAATATTGTGGTCTCTATCCCTGTAATATGAGGTACATTGCTTCTGAAAATGCTGAGGGTGAGGTGGCTCCCCCTGTGGAAATCTAGTCCAGTAGTATTGTTTTCCCTGATGTGTAAATGCTAAGCAAAGCTGGCTGTCCTCTGTAAGAGGGACAGAAGAGAATGCATTTGCCAGATCTATAACAGTAAAATACTCTGCTTCTGCAGGGATCTGATTGAGTAGGGTATGTGGGTTGAGTACAATAGGTGAATCAATCACCATCCTTTTGTTAATTTCTCTATGATCGTGAACCATTCTATATTCCTGTGGTTTTCCAGGTTCTAACTTCTTTTTCATTGGGAAAAGGGGCGTGTTCCAGGGAGACCTGCATTCCCTGAGAACTTTAGCCTGTTGGTATGCCACTATGTGTTTAAAGCTGCCTCTTGTTGTTGAGACAGGGGATATTGCCTATTGTTTTCCCTGATGTGTAAATGCCAAGCAAAGCTGACTATCCTCTGTAAGAGGGACAGAGAAGAATGCATTTGCCAGATCTATAACAGTAAAATGCTCTGCTTCTGCAGGGATCTGATTGAGGAGGGTATGTGGGTTGAGTACAATAAGTGCATCAATCACCATCCTTTTGTTAATTCCTCTAAGATCGTGAACCATTCTATATTCCTGTGGTTTTCCAGATTCTAACTTCTATTTCACTGGGAAAAGGGGCGTGTTCCAGGGAGACCTGCATTCCCTGAGAACTTTAGCCTGTTGGTATGCCAATATGTGTTTATAGCTGCCTCTTGTTGTTGAGACAGGGGATATTGCCTAATCTTAATGGGGACAGTATTTGGTTTCATTTTTAAATATACAGGCTGTACTGCCAGTAATCCCACATCTGTCTTTCCCCTTGACCACACTTCCTGTGGCACTTTTTCACTGAGCCACAGGGGTATTGAGCTTGGTTTTTCTGGGAGAATACTTTGAACCAAATATATGGCAGCGTGCAGCTGACAACTCTGATTTTCTGAAAAGGAAGTAATCTGGACCCTCCCTTCCTTGTAAGTGATTTTGGCCTGGATTGCTGACAGTATATCAGCCCCTAATAGATTGACTGGACAGGTAGTTGAGGTTAGATATTGTACAGATACCGTCAAAGTCTTATCCTGTAATTTAACAAATACTGCTTCGCTTTGTTTAAGTTGAATTCCATACCCTGATAAACCTGTGCCAGTGAATTTTACTTTACTCATGTATTTTTTTGGTATCTCTGAGGCCCTCAATACAGTGCGGCTTGCTCCAGTGTCCACTATGCAATCAATAATTTTACTATTACACTAATTCCACCAATATACTCAGCTATTTTTTCTGAAAGTGTCTTTTAATCTTTCTTAAGACAATAGACAGTAGACAATAGACAGACCTATTCTCCGATCTCAGGCGCCCCTCAACAGGGGTACCTCCAAGGAACTGCGAAGGACCCTTTCCAGAATCAGTGAGCAACCTTTCTGCACTTTTACCGTGTTACTCAGTTGTTACTTCTTTCAACTTCTAAGATTGCTGAGGACCCTTGTAGTCTGACAGCTGGCCCAGTGATCGCATGTTACACAGGACAAGATCAAGCCTCAGTAGCGGGTGCAAGGTAAGGTCTTTGATCAGGTCAGTCTTTTCAAGGTTATGTTGTCCCCTTATACATCTCTTATCAGTACAATATCACTCAGTCTTTACAGGAGCGAAGGATTTCTTATAATGACCTCTCAAACCCAAGGACAATCATCTACACAGAACAAGGTCAGGCCTCAGCAGCGAGTATAAAGGAATGCCTTTGATTACTGAGGCCAATTAATAAGTTATGTATTTGCATCCTTTTATATATATATCCTATATTGACAAAAACACATACATCCACTCTTATCTATTTTTCACAAAAACAATTAATTAATAAGTCACGAAAACAGGTAATTCAGTAATTGTTCAAATACCCGTTATACCAACCCCTACTGAACCCAACCTTATATCTTACAGGAAGAGCAGATAGAGTAGAGAGGTGCAAATGCACAAAGCTTCAACTACTCACCATACAGATTTGTCTGCCATTCCCGAAGATTGAGGAGGTATCTGGTCAGTCCTGGGCTGGTATTTTGGGTATTCCAGACAAAGACCCCAGTAAATGTCGGGGTTCCGACGCTTGGTACCCCTATTAT
Organism: Mixophyes fleayi; assembly: GCF_038048845.1. NCBI lineage: Eukaryota > Metazoa > Chordata > Amphibia > Anura > Limnodynastidae > Mixophyes > Mixophyes fleayi. The sequence goes on from NC_134406.1 coordinate 253,580,270, forward strand.
CGATCTCTGATAACCTGATTTCCTATTAGCATAATTCTTTCGACAGGAGAGGAGGAAGTAAAACACAAACAAGTTGTTGCAGTTTCAAAATCAGCTCTCAGGGTCTTCTCAGACTGCTCTTTTATTTATATCTAAGCTTGAGCATTAACTTGTTAACAACAAGTACATATAAGGACAAATCTTTCTTTGCAACAATAAATACATATAAGGCAATTTCCTTTGTCTAGTACTACTTAGTGACTTCCAGGCTGTTTGTTTTCAGTCTTGCATCCTGTTATTGTCTGTTTCATTGGAAACAATTGTTTTTCTTCCAAAGTGTAGTTCTCAAATCTGTGGTTATAGTTTATTAAGGTATTTGACACATATATTTGTACCTTTAATAACTATTCATTGTTTTATACTCTCACAATCCCCACTTTTTATTCCACTAAACAAATATACATGTGTTTCCTGACCCTTCCTTTCATGTCATGATACAGGGCTACCTTTCTATTTCTCCGGCTACATTTACCCAGAGTTTGAACTAAAGTCTCCATGTGGATAGAGAATCATTCATTCACCAGAGAAGGTATCCTTGCATCATTTATTCTTTTCCTAGCAGTATTTTACTGCAGTATGTCATTTTTGCTTGATAGGTGTTATTCCGTTTATGTAAAATATTTTATTAAAAAACAAACCATCTTATCTAGGTTTGTGTAGTTATAAAATGTAGCAATTAATGCAATGATGGAAATGACAAATGATGTAATATATAGTTGGTCTGAGTATAACCTTGACATACTTCCTAACATTGTCCCTGTGAAAATCAGGACATTAAAAGGGCTAACATATAGGGCGGGCCAACGCTTCTGAGAGGTGCTGAGTTAGGGGTCTTCTGCCCTGTCTGCCCCTGTACTTGTAACGGTGAGCTCCATATTGTAACGGTGAGCTCCCTATTGTAATGGTGAACTCCCTATTGTAACGGTGAACTCCCTATTGTAACGGGGATCTCCATATTGTAACGGTGAGCTTCCTATTGTAACTGTGAGCTCCATATTGCTCAAAGGAAATACAATGTACTGTACAAGAGCACAAGTTATAACTGCTTGTACTGGCAGCACATTTGGGCATAGGAGGCATGTCATTTTTAGAATTTATTTATCTATAACATTTCTTTAATTTTCAAAGGACCTTTGCTTCTGTGGTCGAGCACTAACGAGAGATATTCCTACTGACAGGCGGATCTTTAAGCAGAAAGCAAATATGTGGATACGCATTTACTGTAATTGGCCTATGTTAAGGTCTATTATTCCGCCACTCTGGAGGCGCAACTCACGGATAGACAAAAAGTGTAATATTGAGGTAGGGATATACATTTTTCATGCGCATGTGCTGTTCAAGAAAATGTATTTTGTGCTTAAATACTGAACTTTGCCCTACTCTGTTGAGTCCCTTTGTGTAAAAAGCACAGACTCCCTTTCTGATGCAGCAAAAGTCCCCATTTTATACAATTAAATAATTATATATTTTAATGATTATTTCTACACTCTTGTTACCTTGAATGCATATCAGCATACTGTGTTCCTGCTTATTCTTCACTGCCCGTCATGTCATCTTCTGTCTGTGTTACATCCTTATCATTAATTAATTACTTACTCTTGACTCTCATCATCAACACTAATCTGACCATCATCGCTTCCATCTTCATCATCACGGTTTGCCTATTTAAGGCTTGAAGATTTAGGCATTTGTTGGTTTCAAATATGCAGCATCTTGTTGTATGATCAGCATTATTATTAGATGCATTCAGAAAAAAATAAAGTGTTATTATTATTATTATTATTATTATTAATAATACTACTAATAATAATAATAATTCACAATCATTCCTGCTAACAAAGTTGGCCACTTCACCAAAGGAGAGTAATATACAAATGTCCTTCAACAGTTGTCATTGCCTTAGGTGAATAAAGACATTTCTCACATACTTGGGATATAATATACAGTAACATAGTCATTGATGACTTGTATTTGCTCATGCAGTCTCTGATGCATAACCATAGTAAAATTCCTTTTAATATTACATATGAGATGAGGTTGTGGTAAATTGTTAAAGCGTTTTGTACAGTACTAAAAGCATTTTTTGTGGAATATGATCTGTTATAATGGGCACAGCTCTTCCTTGACATTGCTGTTATGCATTTAATGTCCTAGTAAGTGCACAAGAATCTATTTACAATGAGGGTAAGCTCAATAGCAAAACATGAGTTGTTTCTGATTTCTCCTGACAGCAGCATTATTGGAGCCATTATCAGATATAGAATTTCCAATCTGTGGAGGAGAGCTTGTGCTTAAATTCACTTGTTGGAAGCCAGGACATTGTTAACTGTGTGATCTTCTACTAGGGCCATGTGTCTTAAAGCCTTTTTTCAGAGCTAGGTAACTCCTTTAAGTCTTGATCTCTCATATTATTATCCTCTGCAATAATTGATCCAAGATACCTAAACCTTTCACACCATTCATAGTTGGCTCCATTCACCTCTCTTCTGTCTTCTCCTGGATGAAAGTGTGTATTGGGTTTTGGAGTGATTCATTTTTAGTTCCATCCTATTTGCATCTCTCTCTAGTCTTAGTAGTCCTTTCTCAAGATCTTGCAGTTGGTGAGACAGCACATCAATGCCATCAACATGTGTAAGGTTTTGTGTTATCCTGTTAATAAATGTTCTTCTGGGGTCGCTTTCATGTACTTTTCTCATAACTTTTTCTAAGGTGATATTAAACAACACATTGACAAAACATCACCTTGCCTCAATGCTTGGTTAATTTCAAATCCTTTTGATAACTCTCTCTCTTGTTTCACCTTACATATCATCTTATGAAGTGTCATTTGTATGAGCTTTGCTGGTACTCCTAGCTCTTTCAGAAGCATGCTATAATTTCTCCCTCTTCACACTGTCACAGGCTGGCTTGAAGTTGATGAACAGTTGATGATCTTCAACATTATGTTCATGACATTTTTCCAAAAGCTGCCTGACAGTGAACCTATTTACAGTGAGAACTATTAACCCAAAAGACACATTGATAGTCTCTTAAAATATGTTTGGCATCTGGTGTCAGTCTCATGGCCATAATCATAGCTAGTATCTTATAAACTACACTGAGTAAAGCAGCGTCACAATAGTTCTCACAGTTTGCAGCATCATTCCTTTTATGTATTGGGCTGAAAATCCCAGTGCCCCATTGTTCTGGCATTGCTTCAGTTTCCCAAGAGTCAGGTATAAGTTGGTGGACATGTGACAGCAGTTGTTCTCTTCCATTCATTATCCTTTCTGCTGTAACACTATATTCTCCAGGGACTATGTTATTTTTTAATTCCCTAACTGCAGTTTTAACTTCCTCTAGTGTAGTGGTTTGTTCTTGATCATCATTCCTTTCTTCCAAGTTTGTCCCTTCCATATTCATTACTCTCTGATCTTCATCCTTTCCATTTACTACAATTCCTTCAGATTCACCCTCCTTATTCAGTTCAAAAATATTCAGAGGATCTATTAAGTATCAGCTCTTTTCTACCTATAAGGTTCTCGTTTTTATCCTTGCAGTAGGTGTTTAGAGATCCCTTCTGTAATTCTTATATAGATATTCCTCACCCTATGTCTACTGTTCTTCAAGCGCTGTAATGTAATACTTCTTATATTCCCTCTTCTTTCTTCTACACTTTTCATCAAGCATCTCTTCTCTTCTGTAGGTATTCCTCTGTGGTGACTCTAGTACGTCTTTGCAGCATTTATCTTCTGGCTTCATTTTCTCTAATGTATTTTTAACCAGCACTCATCATCAAACCATCCCTGGATTTCCTGGAGGCCCTTTTCTTTTTCCTTTTAAAATTGCTGCCCTAAGCTTTGAATTATTATACTTAGGCACCTTTCTTCTCGTAGCAACTCTATAAGATGCTATTTGTTGTTGTACTTTACCCTTACAAGATAATGGTCAGAATCTCCTGCTGCGTCCTGCAATTGTATGCTTTCCTGATCGCCTTCCCCTTCTCCCTATATTTGTCTGTTTTTCAATAAAGCCTTGGTCCTGTGACTCACCCCTTCCCCTCTCCTTCTTTTCCCCAGTCACACTGCTTCAGCTTTATTGAATGTCTTGTCTTTATTTGTACACCCTTCTTATATGTGCCTATCAATAAAGCTTTGGGTCAGTGATCACCCTCCCTTATCCACCACCAGTTTGTAGCCGCTATCTAGCTCCTGTGTCTGCAGTTGTTACACCTTTGTACCTGATCCAGTCTCCTGGCTGTCTGCCTACCTGGGCTTTGAGTACTCTGCCCTGCATACCATTACACTTTCTCTGCCTGCTGATCATCTGGTGCCTCGTGCCTCCTGAGTAACCTGAGTCCTGACACCCGTAACTCATCCGGTGCCTCGTGTCTCTTGAGTTATCCAGGTATCCTGACAACTGTAATTTATCCTGCTTCTCCAGCCTCTGAACCAGACCTTGTCACCTCAGCACTGATTCATTATACTATATTATTTTTGACCATTCTTTGCATCTGTGGCTTCCTGAGTTATCCATGCTGTACCTGCCATACCCTGCTGCACTTGTTGCCTTACCATTTACTGCATCCTAAACCTGTGATATTAATATACCACTTTGTTTCACTTGCGCACTCTCAGTGGTCTTCATATTGGGAATCCTGACAAGAGCCATGTGCTCTTTATGATCATCTTGTTGCCCATCGCATAATCAACCAGCCTCATTTAGTTATCATTAGCCAAATCATGGAGGCGTTCATCCACTACAGTTTCCTTAAAAGCTGCTTCTCTTCCTAGCTTAGCATTAAGGTCTTCCAAGACCACTTTAGCATCTTGTCTCGTGAAGCTCCCTATTTCTTGTTCTATCTGTTCATAGAAGTTGTCCTTCTCAGTTTCTTCAGCCTCCTCTGCTGGGGCATACACACATACATATTGAAGATGCTGTTCTTCATCCTAAGAATACATACTCATCCATTCACTGGCTTAAAGTTTAACACAGCCAAGTTATGCCTACTTTCTACCAGGAAACCTGTGCCACCTGATCCCATGACTCCAATCGATAAAATTCCACTCCCTCTCCATTTATCCTCTTGGATTGCTATCACAACCACTTTGTATTTTCACACCTCATGTTTTAAGTCCTGTAAAGCTCCTGTCTTGCTCAGAGTTCATATATTCCATGTTGCTATATACATATCCATATTCACTTGCGTTTGCCAATACCCTACCAGGAATGTTTTCCCGATACATCAGTCCGGCTTTCTTTGGGGAAGGGTTGTTAGCCCTCTGCCCAGCCCCAACCCTGGGGGACCGAGCTTAGATGTTACGTTGACTTTCCCTTGGCAGGCTGGTTTCACCACACCTATAGTGCTACCTCTGCCCGATACTGTGACCACTTCTTAGCATCACTTCTCACCTTTGACCTTACCGGTAAGGGTGGCCCTACCAGGAGCTTAAACTCTTACTGGCCTTGCTCTAAAGATCATTAAGGCTACTGCATCTTTCCATCACATCTAAGTCGTAGTCCCCAGAAAGACATGCAGGAACCACATTTACCAGTGAGCCCTGTTCTGGCTACTTGAACAGCTAGGAAACGATAGGTCTAGAAGTGGGGACAGCTTTCTCCTCTTCAATCTATCAGACTTGTGGGACGAAGTAGCTGCATAAGGGTAGCGAAACCTAGTAGCAACTTTTCATGTAGCAGACAAATACTTGATAGCTTTATTTTTGTACTAAAAATTTAAAGTTGATCTTGGACATTCATCAAGGGGCATATGGGGAGAATGGTCAGTAACTAACAGTGGTTGATCAAAGGTAGGGGTACACTCCCTTTCATTTTGTATGTTTTTATGTATTCAATCAAGTAACAGTGATCAGTAATCCTTTCTATACTGGGTGAATGTATAAGGTACAAAAGATGTAGGAAGCGTGGTTTATTCCAATGAAAGGGAGGTGGGATAGAGCCATGAGAGAGCTTTACTGCATCTACATTATTTGCATTTATACTGGCTATAGTGTTTACATCTGTAAATCTAGTTTAGTTGGGTCTGCATTTGCAATCTGGCCTTGGTTACACCAATCTATTTTGAAAAGGAAACAAATCTTTGGTAGAGTTCAGGCGACTGTGGTATAAAATATTTAACCATTAAATAGAAATGTTACATAGATGAACAAACCCACTTTATATGCCCTCTCCTGCCTCCCCTAACTGCCAGATTGCTAATCTTACAACTGTTAATTTTTGACTATTGTTGTAAACTCCTGGTTCGTCTATGATTGTATCCTACCGGCCTGAGCCATTAAAGACAGCAAGGCAAAAAAAGGATTAAATTTGATCCTGGACACACCATGTTACAATGCAAGGAGTGCAAATTAGTTTATTATCTCGCATACAAGTTAAATACTGGCTGCTTTTCATGTAGCACACAAATACTTGATAGCTTTATTTTTGCACTGAAATTTAAAGTTGCTCAAGCACATGCCTTATCCCAACTATAAATCTGTCCCCACATTTTAAATTTACCTCCCCCTCCAATGCCACATGGTTTTGCCAAGGTGCAAAGTTACTCCTTTTTTTTTGCTTTGCTCTCCATGTATGCTTCAATCCAAAATTTCCTAAACAAAAGTTCAACTAAATAGAAATGTTGCATACTTTGGTTTAGGGAGAATTACAAAAACTACTGGTGTTTGAATTTTGTCATTTATAACTCGTTAACTATTGCAATTAAATTTTTTTCCCCGATTTGTGCAATCTCATTTGGTTACTCCTATCCTCTGAAAAATAAATAAATAAAGAATAAAATGTATCTAATAAAAGGTAGAAAATGAAACGAAGGGGGTATCCTGCAGAGTTTTATACATTTGTTGTAATTATATGTCTACATCAACATATATTATCTTGATTATTTCACTACATTTTTAAACACTCGCTTCTGTTCCCTGGAATTACCCTATAATAACCGCAGGTAAAACCTGTGCAAGATAATAAAATGGAAGATTCAAACCATTGTTTAATAAATTAAAGTTAGTCATTAATTTAAATGCGGGAGGTCATTAACAGAGCAGGCTATCTAAAAAGCAATTAAGGTTAGGTTTTCATTAAACAAAATATGAATTTGTGCATAAAATGCACCTATCTTAATCGCAGACGTAACAACAATTAATTACTTAGTAATGTGGCGTAACAAAGTATATTTTTGTTTCTCTTCTTTTGCAAAGTGAGACAGATACAACATTTTATCAAATTATTTTACGTTAAAAGTACTTACTTGAATTTTATTAGGGGATATGTAAAAACAGTATCCCCCCTCCCCCCCTCACTCCTTAATATCTCAGCTCCTAATGATGTTACGATAACCAAAGTAGATAATGAGTCTCTAGGGCACAAGTTATAATGAGGACTGGAAGAAAGTGCATTTTATGACAATTTAAAAGAAAAAAATTATATAAAAGTTTTTAGAACATATAAAATAAACTCTGAAAGAATTTCTCTTCTGTCTGGAACTGCAGCCACTTAAAAGAATTTGGGACTTGAAAATGTATTTTTTTACTGTGGGACAAAATGGTAAAAAAACTGAGCTTCATCGTCATAAAGTCTTAGGTTATTGTTATACTTGCAAGTATGATGTTTCCTCTGTTCTCAAATGACCGTTTCCACATGTCCAAGATTATAGACTTTGAAGTTTAGGTCATTTTAGGTAATTAAACATGCTGGGGTCTTCTGCAGTCATGTTCATTAAATGGCCAGTTGAATATAAAATACTGCTATCGGCTACTAAATGTCAGGATCCATGAAAAACTTTATAAAACTGTCTTGTCTACTTTGATTCTGGTGGACTATACCTTAGTTTTTAATCATTCTGACTGTGAGCAGGTGAACACAAAGTCACATCATCCTTTGTTATATAGGGTAGGTGGGCCTAACTAGCAGCGGCTGTATAAATTGCTAAATCCAGCAAAAATATGAGCTGGGGTCACCTGATTGTACATCATCATCATCAGTTATTTATATAGCGATACTAATCCGCATCGCTGTACAGAGAACTCACTCACTGAGTCCCTGCCCCATTGGAGCTTACAGTCTAAATTCCCTAATATACACACAGACAGACACACTAAAGTCAATTTAATGGCAGCCAATTAATCTACCAGTATGTTTTTGGAGTGTGGGAGGAAACCAAAGCACCTGGACGAAACATGCAAACTCCACACAGATAAGGCCATGGTCAGGAATTGAACTCATGGCCCCAGTGCTGTGAGACAGGACTTGTAGGCGCCGTTCCTCTTTCGTGTTGGGACAGCCGCCTGTCAGTTGTCCTGCTCGATCTGATTGCCGCGCAACCAGACACATTGCTTACGGCTTTCCCGTTGGCTTTTCCACACATGACGCTATTAGGAGCTCGGGTGGCACCTGCTGACGTCATGTCGCCGGCGCTATTGTTTGGTTTTGGGCACTATTTAAAGCTGTCTCTGGCACCATGCTGGTACCAGAGTATTGGGTCATTGGGTCCCCCAGCTCGTGTGTTCCAGTGTTTTCTCTTTGATCTCCAGTGTATGACCTTGGCTGTTCCAGACTATTCTCCTGTTTGCTCCTGTATTTGACTTTTTGGAAGCCAAATCTTCCAGAAATCCTCTTTTTGTACTGTGTTGCCTGAATTTAACTCACCCGACTCGCCTTGACCACTACTTCTGGACACCCCTTTGTATCTCTGCTGCAGGTGCATTGTTTATGCGGCTATTCTGACTACCCTCTATTCTCTGTATCTCGGTGGCGGCTCAGTGGAAGGACCATGACCTGTGCGTCTCCTGCAGCAAAACCCATACTTCCTTGCGGGGGCCCCTGGAGAAGACCAGGGGCGCGTTAGACTCCGCACCTCCCACTAAAGCTGTGCCAATGCCAGCAGGTAGATTCCAGTGTTCCAAGAACTGTGACAGAAGTGCTAACCACTAAGCCACCGTACTGCCCCACAGTTGGTTTACTAAATATTGAAGACTTTCTAGTTGTGAATTCTCATGGGACTGTTTCCTATAAACATGCTTTACTGGTATTTCAGCAGTTGCAAAGTGTTGGAATGAACCAAGCAGCCCTGATTTCCCTGTAGCCTATTGGGGCTGCAGTGAGGTCCCATAGTAACTGAGTCTCACTGTTGTTGCTACTCCTATTGACACACCCCTGAGGAACTGTTCGTAGTGGATAGCCCATAAAGAAAAACAATAGTCAGTTCTGAAATCATGTAAGCCAGTGCAGCATACATTTCTTTTCTGGAAATCACAGGAAATTTGAAGTTCTGTTTACAAATTCCTAGAATTTTCATGTACCCATTCATTATGTTACACCGATAAGAGTTATTCCTGACGGTCTGCCATATGATCATGGTGATTAAACCTGATTTGATTTGAAAAGTACTAATAAAATTGATGTAATTAATTTGTCCCCAACAGCATTAAATTATACATTTATCATTACAACATGCAAGTTTGTATTTGAGGGTGAAAAATGCAAATAAAAACAATCTCATTCTAAAGGGGTTCATCCAAAGTCAGATACAAGATTTCTTTCTAAAAGTTTTACTATAAATAATACAGTCTCATAAAAATAATAAGTTCATTAAGAATCTTTAACAAGCAATAAAATCAGGTTAAAAAATATACATCTATCACACAGGATCCTTAATCAATCAAAATGTTGTGACAGAAACAGGGCCTTGTTACCTAATAGGCTGCCATGGATACTAGACTTTTTTTTGGGGGGGGCATTTTAGGGGTGCAAAATTTCCCCTGGAAGAGGCATAAACTGAAAGAATTTTGAAATATGAGAGAATAGTTGTTCTTCGAGGTAAAATGTAAAAAATGAAAGAAATATGTAGTTAGAGTTTCATCTTGACATATGCCCACGGTAAAGGCTGAAGACAGTAAGTTATCTTCGGACAGGTACTTGAGAAGAGACAAGGATGGCAACAGACACAGGTAATACAGCCCCATCTACTTTTACTTCTTCGCCCTCAATAGCGCTCGCTCATGCCTCCATTCTGTTATATAGTTCTGATTTTAATGAAAATTAATCTAGTAAAGATTGCCATGACCCTTTTAAAAAGTCAAGTGAAGCTGAGTTAAGATAGCGTGGGCGCATAAACATTGTTGGGGGGGTTGAAGGAAGCTTCTAAATGAATGACCAGTATGGTTTATCCATGTATTAGCCTGGTGTGGAAGGCGAGGGGGCACTACTAGCTAATTAGCCCAGGGTACAGGCTCTGACAGAAAGTCTCTCAATAAAATTGATCTAAAATAAAAAATACCATAAAAGAAATGATGATGAATTATATCTCATCTGTTAATCCATGGTTGCTGCAGTGTGACTGATTCAGACCAATCTTATATTCAGGAATGTTATATTATGGCTCTGAAGTATCCTGTTCTGTTTGATTAAAGATCCTGTTTGATCAATTAACATAAACAATAAACACACGAGGCTGCTGATAGTTACTCTGCTGGTAGAGTGCAGGACTATTGGCACTGTCACTGCGATGACTTGGGGTGGCCACGTGCCTCCACAGTGGGACAGATATATTAATCAGTGTGTTTCGCCCATGTCTCCCCATACAATCAATGTAGTGGGAAGAAGTGCAGGTATAGCAAACTGTACAGTTTATTTCCCCCTATTTTTGTGTGTGCGTGTAAATGTACAAGTGTTTCTGATCTGTAATTTGATATGTGCTATTTGGGTTGACTTATTGGCATCAATTATATTAGTGTTTGAATTTTAGGCTTATTTGTCAGACGATTTATTATAATCTTATCTTCATTGTTCAAAACAATTATTATTTTGGAATTTTTATAGTACCCTATGACCTGGAAATAGAGTGTCAGCGATAGCTGTAAACACTACCTTTGAGATCTCTCTATTCAACATTTAGATATTTTCAAGTGTTACAAGTATTATCTAAAGAACATGTTTATTGATTATATACATTATACTTTTTGTTCCAAGCATAGCCGACAATGAATATTCTCATTGGATGGGTGACACATACAGGATGGCAATACATAATGCTCCCACACAGGTGCTGAATTTTCCATTCCTATCTCTTGAACACATTGTCGTTATTATTATCAGAGTAGCTTTGTGGCATTAGTGGACCCAGGGTAAAGATGACAAAAAACGAGGGGTATTTTGCAAAAAAAACCCAAGAGAAGAGTACATCACCTTTTCTCAACAGAACAGAACGAGTGGAAAAAAACAAGTGGAAAAAAAGATGCTAGTGGTGCAAATTGTGCTGAGTGTGTGTGTGTGGGGGGGGTACTGTGATTTCAGTAGAAGGGAAAAAAAAAAGTATTTATTATTTATTAAGACAGGAACATGTAAGACAAGCTTGCAAAGTTAGGATTTGAGCTATGGAGCTTAAAAAATGTGTATATCAATATTGGCGAAGTAATAAAGCGCCATTGTTCAAATTCTAATTTGAATTTTGGAGTGTGGTGATGCTTAATGCATTTGCCCGGCTGCTAAATCTATGTGTTATAAGTGCTTGAGGGGTTTACGTATTTGTTTAGGGAAATTTTAGAGCTTGTGGTTTGTACAGGTTAAACTTTGATTATGGCATATGCTAATATTATGTCTAGGGTTAAAACTTAGGGTAGGTTTATATTTAGTATTTAGTTAATGTTAAGGCTAAGATCTGAGAACAATAATGTTCCTATTAGTTTAAACTTGAGATTAGAACACTTTTCTGTTTACAATTTTGGTTTTAATTTGACCCAGGAGAACTTAGGATCACGTAGGCTAAATTTAAACAAGGGGTCTCTTCCCTTTCCAAGTGTCACAAACCATGGCAGGGGTGGCCCCTGTTCGTGTACAAGAGCATAGAGTTACCTATGTTGTTAAGACCAGTCTGTTTAGAACACTGTCCAGGAGCTATAAATCATATACTTTTGCTACACTAGCTTCCAGGTTGAGGTAGGTCAACAGAGGGTGTCCTAAAGACCCTAATCCTAATGCTGGACATTCACCCGTGTCTATAAGAAAATAGCAACTGCAAGCACAAATTACCAGATTATTGAGTCCCCTGGATCAGAGTCTAGCGTTTATAGTTTCCTTGCAATTGTGTATTAGTCCTTGGTTGTGAACTCGACTATGCCTTATTGTATCCTGTGTATTAGATCTTGGCTTTGAACTCTAGCCACTGCTATACTGCTGTCTGTGAACCCAACAGTGGCTGTGAATAGGATTGCTGACTATTGATTTTTTAAACCTCAGATTTTGGCGATATGTTTGGTTACTTCTTATATGTCTACTGAGTATGCGCTCTAGGTCCTGAACTTTGACTTCCACTTAATAGCACCTGTGAACTGATTACCAGCTGTAAGTTTATTTGCTGCATACGCCTTGTGTAATGTACTGTACTCTTGCGGAAAGTTCGGCTTTTGCTGTGTCTCCTTAGTACCAGACCCTGGCTCTTTATCCTGACCGCTGTTTTATTATATCTGTGAACCAGAGACTGGCTGCAAGGCTCAATGCTGACTACTCGTTACTCAAACCCCAGATTTTTGCTTGAGTACATAGTTGTTTATTTCTTTTTTTCTGCATATTTAACTCCAGTTCTGATCTCTGATCACTGCTCATCCGATGTCTATATGTGAATCTCATTGCTGCATAAGTCCTCACCTTGCACCAGACTTCAACTTGCATATTGCTTAGACTCCCTTTTTGTGTGTCAGATTCGGGACATATCTGTGTGTATATACATACCAGACTTTGTCCTATGTTTTAGCCCTATTTAACAGATTTCATCAGTACCTATTATCTATTTCTGGAATCTTTGTGCTACAATTAATTGCATGAATTCAGACCATTGGACTGTAGCATTGTTCTTCATTTACCATTCTGCATTTACTGTTTGCGCTGCATTTTACATTACAACCAGAGGTGTAGGAACGAAGATTTTTATGGGTGGGGTGGTCAAAAGGCCAAGGACTACTATAGGGCTTGGAGCTCCCTTTTCCCGCATTTGGTATCTTGTTATCCTATGTTAATTTTTGTCAGTGTTTCAGGGGTTGGCCAACCCCGGTTTCGTTGTTTATTTTACTATAAAAAACTATTTATACATTATTAAATAAATATTATTATTAATATTAACTACTACTTTTTTGACAGCCTTATCTCATTTGACTGGGTATAAAAATATTAGTTGCCAGGAGACAAAGGTGGCCCACCCACAACTATTAGACTATCATTTCACTTTTATACGAAATAAATAAATAACATCTTCAAAAAATACAAGTGGAAAAAAGTACAATTAACATTTTTGCTAAATAAATGTATATTTTATAGTAAACACTAAATATATATATATATATATATATATATATATATATATATATATATATATATATATATGGCATTTGCTATAGGTTGGCTATTTGTACATTTGCATTTGTGTTAATAATAAGTTGTTATTATTATTGTGCTGCTGTATTCTGGATTTTGCTTGTAAATTGTTGTAGCGTATTGTAGCACATTTCTACAGTACGGAAGTGAGGTCCATTATGTATTTTTGCTAGGAACACACAGTGGACTTCGCCGCAAAAACACATCAATGGAAATATGTTTTATAGATGCATCTATTATTAACAACAATTTTAACAATCACAGTAATTTTAACTGTAGAGTAAATAAAAGGTATCATTATTTATTAAACTTGCATTATGGGTATATATTATTATTTCAAACTTCAGCTTAAACATATATACTATCTAGTATTTTTGTACTAATTTTATACAATGAAAGAAAATATATTTAAATTAAAGGGCATAGGGCCACAGTGTATAAAAAAATGAGTTAAATACATACTTTTTATGAAACAGATAAAGCACAGCAAGCACGCAGTGAAGAGGTGAGGAAGCACACTCAAACTGGGGCTGATGCAATGAAAAATATTTGCTATCGTTGCAATGTATGCAATAGCTCGATACAAAGTTGACTCCTGCTGCACATCACAATCCCAGGTTGGGATTCCCAGCTAAGCTTCATTGCACAGTCGCACTAGTAAAGATCCAAGCCTATATAACGTATGCATCTGCCTCACATAACCCCAATCAGAATTGTTTTTTAGAGACAAGTTATTTATTATATTCTTAAGTAACAGTCGGGTCAGTGTGTGCAGTGACACAATGGTCGAAAGTCTGCCCAAATGGACGATTATCGCCTCATTTGGTTGGTCGTACCGTTTAATATTTTCGTTCCAATCTCGTTTCCGCTGTGTAGTGTGTAGAAAAAACTTCCGACCGATCCACAACAGTGAGTACGAAATTACAGTCATTGCTCACGACAACATGGCTGTAAAAAGTCACTAACGGGACGTCCGCTCTTCTCTTTATCGTCCTAAACAAGGCTAGTGTGTATGCAGTCCATGGACCGAACATTGAGTGCATGTAAAATCGCTCGGCATAAAAAGTTGGTTGAAATTTCTGTAGTGTGTACCCAGCTTAAGTCATTACCAAGAATGATAGATAACCTTGGATGTTCCTTTCACTACGATACCATTTACCTCTGTACCTCTAGACATTTTATAGGGACAGATTGCCAAACTTCTCTTCCAAAATGACCCTCTTGAATGTCTTGATTTAAAACCATATCATATTGAACCTGAACCTGTTCCCCACTGCAGTAAAATTAGCTTCAATCGAAGGAACTGACACATATATTGGAAAAGCTACATGAAATATTGTGTTTCTACTTAATTTTATATAGACTTATTTTTAACATTGTATTATTATGTGTTCATTATTTTAGATATGTGTATATAAACAGATACAGAAACAGGGTTATTTTGTCCTTCTATTTGGAAGACAAAATCTGTCTGCAATTAACAATCTACAATTTACTGATTTAATTATGATGTATATACCTTCATATTAAATTGAGAATGGAGCTCTTGGTGTTGTATAATTTTTGAAACAGGGAGGCATCTTAAAAACCTGGACAACTTTGCTTAAGAATAAAAAGATAAGGTAACTTTGGGACCACTGTTGCAATAGACTGGGAGGTTCGAGTCACAGGTAATTGCACAACATGTAGAACCACCATGTACACACTCCACTCCAACCCTTTCATTTGGAATCAATTGTGAAAAGGAATTAACAGCTGGACACCAGGCTTATATCACCCTTGGGCTCTACAAGTGCCACAGTGGCTTGCTATTCAGCAGTACATTTTGACTAAAACGCACACAATTCTATTTGTTCCCCCAACAAAAACACTAAGCAACAAAAGTTTTTATCCTACCTAGCATATGCACAATCCTCGGAATCCTACAATTAGTGATAATGAGGCTTTTTATGGGCTCAGGGATAGGAAATCTTTTATGTCTTTGTGTCTCCTCATTCATCTTGAGAACTGACACATGTTTTAATGTTCCCAGACTTTATATTACAGGTTAGGTTTGGTCTTTGGTCTACTGATGGTAGATTGGTAGATTTAAATTATTCCATCAATCCATAATGATCCGCTAAGTCCACCATTGTTTCATATGTAGGAGAATTTCCTTGCAGTACAAAAGGTCATAACCGCTTTTCCCAGAGCTCCTTCAGTTCTCTTAAAAACCTTGGTGAAAACCAGGGGTGAATGTGTGAGCGGGACGGCAAATCACAATCCACAATCTTTTTAAATCTCCATTTAAACATGGAGATCTTTATTTGTTTGTGTATTACAGAACCAGTGGTGTCCCAGGAAAAACAACTGCATGTAGCAGCCACTAAGACTGACTAGGGGGAAGACCACCTCAGGAAAATGTTTCCTAGGTTGTAATGCATCTTTATCAGCTTTATTTAGCATCATTGTATAATTTACTGGGTGCTCCTCGAGAGAGAAGCTGAATTTTTTTTGTTCAAAATTGCTTTGCCTCTCTGGGTTCCCACAACAACTCCCATTTGGGGAGTTTATAAATAAAATTTCCTATTGTATTGCAGTACTCCGTATAAGTGCCTTCAAAGCATTCTCTAGTTGGAATCTAGGATCAGACAGGACATCCCAATTCTAACACCAAGCCATCCATATTTCAATATTGTATTTATGGATGTTGTCTCATCTCTGTACTTATTTACAATTGTTCATACAGCTTTGTCATTCTGGCCAGAATTTTGTCACCCATACTTCTATATGCATGACCAGTGTTCAACACACAATCTTTCATATACATTTTATATATTTTTTTTGAATATATTAGATTTTATTTATTTTATTTGCTATTACATATCTTCACTTCCCATACCACTGCGCCCTGGAGCTCCCTTTTGCCATTCATAAAGAGGCATTCCCTGCAATGTGCCCAGGAGTGCTGTGGCGATGTAACATCACAGAGTTTTCCTCGCACCCCATATAGGTACGCAGTAAAGTCTATGATGTTCAGGTACCATAGTACCTAGAAATGAGCACAGCCAGATATCGCTGTGATGTGCGGTAACTTATCGTGGGGCGTTGGATTACCCCCCCCCCCATCCCGTATACTTTCCATATTTTGTTCTGGTACAAGGACTGTTATGACCCTAATTAGAGAATTATACATACACTCGCCCATCCCTTGCCCTGTTCTAGGGAACACAGCCCACAGCCATTAATAACAGCCTCTATTGCCGGATGCCTTCCACCTTCCCCCCTGTCTTAAGCCCCGAAACTGTGTTATTCACAATATATACAGTATGGTGGGATCCACAGGGAGGCTCCCTTGTATATACAGTTGCACCCCCAGATAAGGCACCTCAGAGAGAGAGAGAGGGAGCGAGAGAGAGAGAAAGGGGGGAAGAGGGAGAGGGAGGGAGAAAGAGAAAAAGGGGGAGGGAGAAAGAGGGAGAGGGAGGGAGAAAGAGAGAGAGGGGAAGGGAGAAAGAGAGAGAGGGAGAAAGAGAGAGAGGGGGAGGGAGAAAGAGGGAGAAAGAGAGAGAGGAGGAGGGAGAAAGAGGGAGAAAGAGAGAGGGGGGAGGTAGAGGGAGGGAGAAAGAGAGAGGGGGGAGGTAGAGGGAGGGAGAAAGAGAGAGAGGGAGAAAGAGAGGGAGGGAGAAAGAGAGGGAGGGGGAGGGAGAAAGAGGGAGAGAGAGGTAGAAAGAGGGAGGGGGAGAAAGAGGGAGAAAGAGAGAGTTGGGGTGGTAGAGGGAGGGAGAAAGAGGGAGAGAGAGGGAGAAAGAGAGAGCGGGAGAGGGAGAAAGAGGGAGAAGGAGAGGGAGGGGGAGGTAGAAAGAGGGAGAGGGAGGGGGAGAAAGAGGGAGAGGGAGAGGGAGAAAGAGGGAGAGGGAGGGAGAAAGAGAGAGAGGGGGAGGGATAAAGAGAGAGAGGGAGAAAGAGAGAGAGGGGGAGGGAGAAAGAGGGAGAAAGAGAGAGGGGGGAGGTAGAGGGAGGGAGAAAGAGAGAGAGAGGGAGAAAGAGAGAGCGGGAGAGGGAGAAAGAGGGAGAAGGAGAGGGAGGGAGAAAGAGAGGGAGGGGGAGGGAGAAAGAGGGAGAGAGAGGTAGAAAGAGGGAGTGGGAGAAAGAGGGAAAGGGAGAGGCAGAAAAAGAGAGAGGGAGAGGGAGAGAAAAATATGAGATATGACTGGGTAATTACATATGCAGTTAGTATATGTTGCTATGTTACTATAGCATTTATAAGATATCAATGCTATATGTATTTATGTATTAAAAAAAACAACCAACAGCATGCATTTCTTTATAATTACATGGTCATTATTTATTTACATGAGCAGAATAATTACTTGCTACCAAAAGCTGCCTCTTTTCAATATGCCTCAAATCTCTATACAGACAGAACTAAGAGAGAGAGAGAATAGACATGCGTTTTGCAGTTTACAAGAGACAGATTTAATCTCCAACAAAGAAAAGGAAACAGGAGAGATGTAAATACGATTTTCTGAATAGAAATAACATAACCAGTCTAATCAATGTTTTCCAGAACTGGCAAGTGACACTCCTTTGTTTTTCTTGCAAATAAAAAACCTTCTTAACATCACAATATAATCCACTATCTCTGCAGGCAAGGTATATTTGGATATGTACAAAACTGTACACTTCCTTCTAGCCGTCAGATCAGTAGCTGGAGGTCTGAAGTCATGCAAATAGTATAGTAAATGCAGGCAACCAATTTGTAATTACACCATATCAGCAGATTTGTGAGGAATATAATTTATTTAAAAGAGAACAGTTTATGATCACCAGACCCTGGGTATGGCTGTTTAGGAATTCAATGCATTTTGATCTAATCGCAAAATCAAAATATTCATGAAATACAATGATATCTCTCTTAAGCAGCCAGCAGCCATTAATTTAGAAATCTGGGTACTTTATTAACATTTATCTATTGCTGTAAAAAAACTATGTCTGTGTGTGTGGAATACGGGTGAAGGCGAAAAAGGCATTTTTTTACACTGATTTCAAATGATTTATAACAGGTTTCTTTAATTTAGGTCAGAAATTCAATTAAAATGTAGGTGTAGTTTTGTTTTCGAGATCTTTAGTTAAAAAAATCTATTAACTTTCTTATTTCCTATTTCCATTAAAAGAATCTGATATTTGAGAATTCCAACACTTATCCCCAAGGCACCATCAATTCATTTAAGATTTATTTGTGTTCAATAATTCAATGCCATGACTTGTAATCAGAAAAAAATAATTCACAGATATAAGGGAACATCTAATTGCTAAACAACGGCAGTGTGGCTTAGACGTGTCCAATTTAAAGAAACAGAGATAATAAGAAAAGTATTACAAGTGTGGGGGGGGGGGGTTTAAAAATTGATTGGCCAAGAAAGAAAGTATTTTTTTTTATTATTGATTCTTAATTCTAGTAAGGAAAATAATTTACATTTATGTAATAGAACAACAAATGAGATGACTAAATATAAAGCAAATGAATAAACTTTAATGGCAAAAAGAAAGTGGACCATGTAACTATTGTTTCTGAAAACTTTTTCAATCGTTGCCAGTGGCGGAACTACCTTTGGTGCCGAAGATGCGGTGCACCGGGGCCCATGGAGATAATGGGGCCCGCTGCACAAGAAAGTAGCGAGCTGTGGGCCCCAGTTCCCTCGTCCAGCTTCCCTGCATCGGGGCTTGCTAGTTCCGCCTCTGATCATTGCCATCCATGAAAGGGCTATAATTTTATATATTATGGCCTCTACTATACTGTGACATGTTCTATATCTTATAATCTGGGGATGATAAGAGTGGGTCCAATTTACAGGAAAACAAAAAATTAGAAGCACTCACTTGAGCATAACTCCCAACTGTCCTGATTTAAACAGCACAGTCCCGAGTTACAGGCACTGTTCTGACATATCAATAGTTGCCATTTGAGTCCTGACTCCCAGGAAGTTGTAATGTAGGGACACGCTTATCATCATGAGTAGGGATGTGCCACCTGCCTGTGGTGTGCAAGGCACCACAAGGTTATTTAAGGCAGGAGAGAAGGATTGGCATGGACATGCTCCCTTGTCCCAATCCCAGAGGAGGCATGGGGAGATATGCTGGAGAATTTACATAGGTGGGCCTTATGTTGAGTTTCATGGATTGGCATTCAAAATGCATTGCAAAAGGCAAAATTAAGTGTATATATGCTCTGTTTGTGTGTATGCACAGTGCGACAATAATGATGATAATGAGGAAGAGGATGTACCCGCAATGCCCTCATTAAATATTGCAAACAATTCCATTCCATTCCAAAAAAACAGCAGTGCTACTTTTAACCACACAGATAAAGGATTGTGCTTCCGTTGTGACTATATATTACTGTAAAATGTAGTTTGTAAACTGTTTTAGCCCATGATTCAAATATACCATTCTTGTAATATATACTTGAGTATATAATAGTCCTAATTTGTAGGGCAAGATGTATATTTAGTATAATTTGAATAACCAGTAGCATCCTCCTCCTATCTCATAGGAGATCCCCTACATTTGCAGAATACTCAGTAAGGTATTATTATTGTTATTGTCTTTATAACAGCATATGTGTAATATTAGTAGTCTCACTCTTCCACTAGCACCAGGCAAAATGGTACCTATAGTTCTCTTTCAAGGAATGCTGGATAGAATTCTTCCATCTAAAACAGGGTTGGCCCTTATGCAAGATGCAGCCATTGTTTGTGGTCCACAGCTTTCCTAATAACCAATCTAGGGGTAAATGTATCAAGCTGCGAGAATCCGGCTGGTTTGAAAAGTGGAGATCTTGCCTATAGCAACCAATCAGATTCTAGTTATCCTTTATCAAGTATATTCTACAAAATGATAGCTAGAATCTGATTGGTTGCTATAGGCAACACCTCCACTTTTCAATCCAGCCGGAAACTCGCAGCTTGATAAATTTAGTCCCTAGAATTTGTCACAGTATTTTTTCTCACTCACACATATTTATATGTGAGTGAGGCTCATAGTGTGGGCAGTGCAATTGGGGAGCCAAGAGGTAGGTACCTGATCTTTCTCTCTATCTAAAAGAAAATTGCTTTGTTCATATAGCAGTAAATAGTTGGACAGCAGTAATGTATAAGTAGGGTAGGTAGCTGTTAGCTCACTCAAGCCCTCTTTCTTATTCTGGGATGATGTGTTTCCACCTAACAATGCAACACTGTGAGGTTTTCACTGGGATATGAACATGTATTTAGAACATGAATTATGCACAGATTACTGAAGGGGAATAATCACAATGCTCCCTCCATGCAACTTTTGTGTCCACATTTTCCTTAGACGGTCCCTTTTGTTTATTAGTTAGGTCTGTGTATGAAGAGTTTACCTCTCGATGCTTATTTTCCATAACAGGGAATTTGGTACTTTATGCAAGAAAACACATAGTGAATGCACAGAATTCCCTAGTCTACTATACATGGGTGTGCAAATGTCAATATAGTAATAATAATAATAATAATAATAATAATAATAATAATAATAAAAATAATAAATTTTAAATAATATTTTAATATTTTAAATTGAAACATTTATTTTCTCCATTTTTCCCTAAAAAAGCTTTTGGAATACATTACAATATTATACCGTTTGCTTGTGTATTTATAGCTTGTATTTTTGCGGTACACTTGCAAAGAAAGCAAAAATGTCTTTTAAGATTTCTTTATTAAAGGAAATAAAACATGAACAAAAGCGTTAGTGCCAAAGGTAGAAAGCACGTTCTATCATGTCATTTCCTTAATTTTTCTTATCCAAAAATTGCCCACCAAAGCCAACTCATTAATAACAGGTCAGATGAATGGGGTGTTCTGCGCAGAGATTAACGGTGGATGACAAAATATCAACTTCCTACTGCTCAATTGCATGCAGTATCTACACAACTGGTAATTACTTTTAATTTAATTAGGTCCCCTGGTATTGTTTCTATCTCATAGATTGCGTTATAACATGTGATATGTTAAAGCTACAAGACAAACAGAAAGAATAGAATACTTTTTTCTTCTTCAATTAATTAAACGGAACATTGATTTGGTTCTCTGAAACTTATTAATGCGAATTTGCCTCTACAACCATGTGATTTGCCTATCCACCGTATTTGTAATGTGTCTATATATGGTCTGCCTGTTCTCCTTTCACAACAAACTTTTTCTATTATTAGGTATTATTACATTTTTGGCATTATCTAGGTCTGTGTTTGAAATTGTAAATTTATGGCTATTGTTTGTATGAAGCTTATTCTATGAGACAAGTGAAAGTACATACTGAGAAAGTAGGGGATGATGATGTAATAGGTTGGGGATCAGGTTTATAATGAGATTTAAAGGTTAGGAAGGTTGCAATTTGAGGTGTGTTTGACTAGGGTCACAGCATGATTTTTTTTGTCATTTTTCATCTTCTGCACATCCTTCTAATTTTTAAGTGTGCATGGATAACACAACCTGTAAGCCAATCATATCATCAGAATGTTCACAGCAGCACATAACATTTCAGGACACTGTGTAGATCTTGTGTACACTTACCAACAGTCCAGACGTTTGCGGGACATCCCAACTTCTTATAGCCAAAGGGGGCATGGATTGCATGAAAGGGGCTCTCCAAGGAATTGTTGTGGTACGGCCAGATTAGGCATTGTTTGTAGGGATTTTAGGGATGGTCATTTATCTGTTGGGAGATATGTTATATAGTTCACAGAAAGTAAAGAAATGAAAGGCCCCC
Source organism: Mixophyes fleayi (assembly GCF_038048845.1). Taxonomy (NCBI): domain Eukaryota; kingdom Metazoa; phylum Chordata; class Amphibia; order Anura; family Limnodynastidae; genus Mixophyes; species Mixophyes fleayi. The sequence continues at coordinate 253,602,434 of NC_134406.1, forward strand.
ACATTAACTCAATAACAATCCAACGGTGTCTATTAATGATAAACAGTGCAAATCTCTTCTGATTCGCTGATATGATTCAGCCAATCAGATAACCTCAATGAGATGGCAGTTTATAAGGGCAATTACTACATAGCTGCACAAACTGTGAATAATGCTACTGTAGTAGCACTACATGGGCAAATTGTCATATGATCGCATTTGATATGAACACATACTAATATTGCATCAGGCATGTAGGATAACCATGTGTAGGGTCACCCTTACAGCAATGGTCTGTTATACAGTGCTAGGCCATAACTCCACATCTCCTGCTGCTTTAATTGTAACGCTATAAAATTCCATTCACTTACTTTTTTCATACCGCACTTCGTCCGCTGCCTGACAGGAAATACAGTAGGTCCTTATTGGTTCATTGGGGACCTTTATTATTATTATTATTATTATTATTATAATAGATTTGTAAGGCACTACAGTGCTCCGCAGCACCGTACAGTAGGGAAAGCAGTGCATACATAAAACAGGGGCATACAAGATAGACAAAATAAATGCAGACATGAAAACAAAGGGTTTGAAGGACCCTGCTTATTAGAGAGCTTACATTCTAAGTAGAAGAGGGCACAGCTGAAATCAGAGGAGTAAATGTGTTTCAGAGTGGAGATTGGGAGAGTTGTGAGGGTGCACTAGTGGGAATAGCGTTATCGAGGATAAGGTCACCTATAAAAAATTAGATGGGTTTTCAAAGAGCATCTAAAGATTTGAAGGCTGTGGGAAAATCTGATTGGCCATGGTAGGGAATTCCATAAGTGGGGAGCAGCACGAGAGAAGTCTTCTAGGCGAGAGTGAGAGGTGGGTACCAGAGATGAGACAAGGCGCAGGTCAGAGATAGATCTAAGAGAGTGGGAGGGAGAGTATTTTGATATGAGATTTCAGATGTATGCAGGTGTAGTGTTGTTGAGGGCTTTGTAGGTAAGGGTGAGTAATTTGAATTTGATTCTGAGGGCACAGGGAGCAGCATTTATTATGGATTGAAGTGTGGATATATGGTTGTCAGGAATGCCAGATAGCAGTTGGATTCAATAGTCAAGAAGGGAGATGATGAGAGAATGGATAAGAGTTTTGTTACCATGTTGAGTAAGAAAAGGGCGTATTCTGGCAATGTTTTTAAGGTGCAGTCGACAGGACTGGGAGAGAGTCTGGATGTGAGGAGTAAAGGAGAGGGTGGAGTCAAGTGTGACACCAAGGCAGCAGGCTTGGGAGACTGAGGAAATTGTGGTGTTATTGGCAATGAGGGAGATTTGAGGAAGGTGGTGACTCTGGCAGGAGGGAAGATAATAAGCTCTGTTTTGGACATGTTAAGCTTTAGGTAGCGTTAGGACATCCATGTGGAGATAGCAGAAAGACCGTTGGCTACACGAGATAGTATAGAAGGAGAGATGTCAGGGGAAGAGATATAGATTTGGGTGTCATCAGCAAAATGGAGGTATTGGAGGCCGAATGAGCGAATTAGTGCCCCAAGAGAAGAAGTGTACAATGAAAAAAGTAAAGGGCGAAGAACAGAGCCTTGTGGGACCCCAACAGATATTGGGAGTGGAGGGGAGGATATGCCAGAAATAGAAAGACTAAAGAAGTGGTTCAATCGGTAGGAAGTGAACCAGGATAGAACTGTGTCATGAAAGCCAATTGAGTGAAGGGTGTGTAGGAGAAGAGGGTGATCAACAGTATCAACAGCAGCAGAGAGGTCCAGGAGAATGAGTAATTACCATTAGATTTTGCAGTAAGTAGATCATTGGTCACTCTTGTGAGAGGAGTTTCAGTGGAATGTTGAGCACAGAAGCCTGATTGAGTCGAGAATGAAATGAGAGGAGAGAAAGTGTGACAGGCGTTTGGACACTAATTGCTCAAGTAGTTTGGAGGCAAAGGGGAGGAGAGAAATAGGGCGGTAGTTGGAGAGAGGCTGGATCGAGAGATGGTTTCTTTAGAATAGGTGAGATGAGCGCATGTTTAAAGGAGGATGAAAATGTGCCAGTGGAGAGAGACAAATTGAAGAGGTGAGTTAGAGGTGGGCATGCAGTGGAAGAGAAAGAGCAAAGTAGATGGGAGGGAATAGGGTCGAGTGGATAGGTTGTAGGGTGAGATGATAAGATGAGTGCAGAGACTTCATCTTCAGTTACTGGAGAGAATGAGTGAGTGGAATTTGGCATGAAGAAATATCTTGTCAAATGGTGTCAATTTTGTCTTTGAAATAGGTGGCAAAATCATGGGCAGTGAGGGAGGAGGGAGGAGAAGGTGCAGGAAGAGAAGTGAGTTGAAGGTGGCAAAGAGGCAACTTGGGTTAGAAGACTGGGTGGATATTAAAGATTTGAAGAATGTTTGTTTGGCAATTGAAAGGGCAGTGCTGTAAGATTAAAGGAAATTATATTGGAGGCAATCAGGATAGGAACAAATTTTCCTCCAGTGGCGTCTTGCAGACCTTTGACATGTCACACATATAGTTTACTGCAGGAGTATTTAAGATAAGATGCATGGCAAATTGCCCATGCAGCCCTGGCATAAGATCATTTTATAGGGGAAAATGGTAATTTTCTGCGCTCAAACAACAAAATTAATCCTTATATACAAAATGTAGTGTTCAGTTAGGAAACTGGCACCACGTGGCCAACCAAAAAAAACAAAACATAAAGGATACTTTTGCAAATAAAGCAAACTCTTTAAGATTCTTTTCTTTTCTCTTTGTTTCTCTTTGTTTGTTGCTCATGTTTGATATATTTGATCTAGTAATCACTATCTTGTTACAATGAAGGTCTTTTATTGTTTATTCCCAAACAAGAGATATGATAAGCAGATTGTAAGCTTGCGAGCAGGGCCCTCTTACCTCTCTGTATATATGTATTACCCAGTATTGTTTTATTCATGTTTGTTCCCAATTGTAAAGCGTTACGAAATTTGCTGGTGCTATATAAATAAATGTTGATGATGATAATACACACCCATTTATAGGTTAGTTGTCAATAGATTTTGTATATACTTAAGTGGGACTCACAATGATTCCACATTAGTTACTTATAATATATGTTTTTATCTAGATAATTAGTGTTTTTAATCTGCCATACTGGATTGCTTGATCAAATAGATATAATTATATTATTTAAAAAATATTTCTAACCGAAATTATAGCGCTATTTGTTTTATTTGTATTATTTAATAAAAAGAAAGCGATACTCACTTGGTAATAATGAATTTTAAAGACATCAATAACAATTGGACCACAAATACAGACAATATTGGTTAAACCAAAAAGTAAAATACATCATGGCTTCATCAGACAATCAAATACAATTAATGATGTCAATATAAAGGAAGAATGAAGGAGGATAAAAGAGAAAGAAAGAATAGAAAGGTGTGGGGGAACTCTAGAATAATCAGAAGGTTGCTGACATCACTATGGGGGTTTGAGCACTGGTTCGTAGAGACAGAGTAATGGTTGAATATAGGAGCTGCCATGAAGGGGCGGTTGTTGGGATGATAGGGATTTGCATTTTTTCGAATCCTGGATTTTGAGCCATGGGTACCACATGGTGCAGTATTCTGTGAACTTATCGGTCGTGGAAAATGTTAATTCGTCCATGGCTCTATAAAATTCCAGGCTCCTGAACCAATCTCGGACAGACAGGGGTATTGCTGATTTCCACAGGATTAGTATTACTGCTTTGACCGCTGAAATATGATATTTCCAAACAGAATTTTTGAATCGGGAGATTGGTATGTTAACCTTGTTGAGTAACCAAAAAGCAGGGCTATCGGGCACCTTGTCACCTAATATTTCTGAAGATATCTCAATAATCTGAATCCAAAAGGGACAAAGCACCGTACAACCCCATCAGATAAAGGAGTGCCAGTAGTATTTTGGCATCTCCAACAGGAATTAGGTATCTCTCTGTAGATTTTTGCCAATTGGGCAGGACATCTACACCATCTAGTGAGTACTCTATATTAGGTTTATACCACAGATAAACTGGTGGAACATGCATAGACTATCTCAGAAAGAGCTGGCCAGTCTGCTTCTCGAATCAGGTCACCTAGGCTACTAGAGGACTAAAGTTAAGCTCAAATAATTTGGTTAGATCTTTGGCGATGAGCACTTCTAAGTATTTAATATGAAAGAGGTGCCATTGAAAATCAAATGTCTACTGGAGTCCATCCATCACATGAGTGGGTAAGGAGAGGTTAAGGCCAACCGATTTCAAATAAGTGATTTTAAAGTTGAAATTTTAAGCTTTAAAAAACCCCAAAAAAACCCCTCTATACTATGTTGTTACCCTGTTGCATAAATATGGTGGCAATAATTAAAAATAATATAGGATGTGCCATATGAATAATAATGACTTGGATGAATATAGAGATAATGATGTCCAAGATGAAAATCAGACGAAGAAACCTCTGTGAAAGCCGTAGAGTGTAGTAATATGAATTTGTTACTGAAATCCACTGTATTTAATGCTCTATTTTAGACTTATTTTATATCACAGGAAATCACATCATACTAGAGAACAGTGCTGTAAAGATTTAGTTATGCTGTCATGGCGGCACAGTGGATTCACTATAGGTGTTTCTTATAGCTATAATAAACTTCCACCTCTTACACAATCTGCAGCACAGTGGTTAGCATTGCTCTCTCTCACAGCGCTGGGGTCATGGCTTCCATTCCCAAAGAACTATCTGAGTAGAGTCTGTATGCGCGCCCCATGTGTGGGTTTCTGGTGTGTCTGGTAGAGAATTTAGATTATAAGCTCCAATGGGGCAGAGACTGATGTGAATGATTATACATTATACATTCTCTTCTAAGTGCTGCATAGCTTGTTCATAACATCCAATTGTCCCGATTTCCTGCTGTCCTGCCCTAAGACATGTTTGTCCTGTGGATGGGAATACTGGGGGAAGGGAGCTATGTAACCAGGGCGATCTTTTCCATTGGGCACAATGGGCAGGTGCCCAGGGGCCCCACGGGCAAGGGGGCCCAATAGGCAGGGCTCTTAATTAGAATAAATAATCCTGCAAAAGAAAAAACTTGCAAAAAAAAAACCTTCAAGGGTCACTGAGCGAGTACATCTATTTATCTCTATCTCTATATATCTATTTCTATATCTGTATCTCTATACATATATATATATATATATATATATATATATATATATATATATATATGTAGGGGTCCCAGTGCACTGCTTTACCCGGGGGCCCATAATGTTGTTAAGATGGCCCTGTATGTAACGGCACTTTACAGCACTAGGCAGTCCTCTGGGGGCATGGTCACACCCCTAGCGTGATGTTACCACGCCCCCTTTTGATATGTGTCCACGCCCCTGCCCCGCAGCCAGGGACAGACATGATGGGAGGTGTGGCTTGTTGGTGTCCCAGTCAGCAAGACAATTTTAGTTGTACATAATTAAGGAAATCCATTAAAATACTGTTAGGAGAATTTGGTTTTAAAAATAATTTGTATTACTATTATTAATTTAATATAGCTGCTTATTGATGGGAGGAGTTAAGGGAGTATACCTGAATATAGATGGATACCACAGTTGTGAAGTATAGTGTACAATTCTGGCTGTCTTTGTGTGGAATTTATGTTGATAAAGCCAGTTATAATGAAAGATATGTATATTGAATTTCTTTGTATATATCTTATATGAGGAATTCTATTTTATTATTGTCTTTACTATCTTATGTCAGAGATCATTAACACTGTGGATTGTAGTTGTCCCATTTTGGCTGTATATTATTTTATAATGTAGTGGACTACAGCAGCATTGAACATCTTCTATGTGTTTTAAAGTCTGCGCTTAAACGTACGTGGTTTTTGATGTTTTAATATTGTATTTTTGGAGGGAGGTGGACTCTCCGTTCCACGTAATAGGCTGCATTCTTAGTGAAGCCCCACATCATCTTCCATTGTGTACAATACGATTGTATAGAGGCATTGCATTAAAAACCACACAAGTAACCAAAGAAGGTCCTTGTTAAACATGACTATCAACTGTTGCAATGTTATATTCTCTTGCTTAGCATATTAAGACATCACACAGCTTTGATGGTAATAGTGGTTAAAGAGCTCTTGTTCTTTACTAAGGAAGTAAATGTATCTGTTATATACAAGGGATCAACATTTTTTAGAACCTCAACTGCTAAATCAAAAACGGCACACAAATCTAATGACTGAAAGAGAAAAAAAAAAGGAAGAAGTTTGTTTGAAAATTGTATACGAGTGTTCTTTCTACATAATGGTATAATGTGCAGGGGTTTAAGGGACCACTTTCCATTATACTGGGACCACTTGGGTGAGAAGATTTCTAATATAAAGGCCCCAGTTACCCCATTGCCCACAGCTAACGAGGTCAGGAAGAGCCCTAGAACTCTCAGTACTGTGGGAGGGCATAGACTCTGGGAGGGTGGGACACAGTGTCTTGTGGAGCTGTTTTTCCTTATAGCAGGGGGACTCCACCATATAGTGCCTACATATTACGACATGCTTGGTGTGGAAGAAAGCCAGAGCTCTTGGAGAGAACTCCACACAAATAGGACTGACCCCCGCACTGTGAGACAGCAATGCTAGCCCCTTTGCCACCATGCTGCCCATAACTTCCAGTGCTTTCCTAATTACCCATTTATTCCTAGCATTTTATTGACATATATCACATCCTTGTAACAGTTTTTATTTTAAATGTTTATTTCTGTGCTGTATGTGCTGTACACTTGCACAATGTACAAACAGCAATGCTTCTCTTAGCTGATCAAGTGCTGTCGTTCTAAAATTCATAGTTTTTGTGGCTCACATGTCAATGTACCTTTTTATTCATTGAATGGATGTGAGCCCTGCTATATGTATCATTGTGGATGTAGACTAAGTGGTTTGCACAAAAAGAAAAAAATAATAATTCTTACTACATACTATCTCAGCTGGTCCTTTTGGCAGTTGGAACCATTTCAACCTATGTATTTTTACATGCCAGTGGGGTTATATGTGACATGGAAAGGTGCAAATCTACATACTTTTTTACGCAGCTCATCCGTTGGACCATTGCACGTTTTGCCTGCACAGTGACTTTGTGCAACAATTTTTAAATGGTCGGTTTGAAATTTAAAGCAGCAATCTCACATAGGCTTTTTGTTTCATTAAACAGCAACTTAAGCATAGTTATTTTTCTTAGCTGTCCTCCTATAAATTATTAAATCCTTTTCAAAATCTCACATGGACGTTCCAATGCTTCTCTGCCATGTGCCATGTGACTGTGGTTGCCATGGTAGTTACGTGACACTGTGCAAACCCCAATTATAAATCATTAATAAGAATAACAAACAAACCAAGGAAAATGTTTTTATTAAGGCTCTTCATACAGCATACTACAGTAATTTATATTAAAAAATATATATATAATTTTTTCACGGGATACATGCTTTAAGTGTACACGTCTGCAAAAATAAACAGATTATTATTATCTTTATTCATGACAATGTTTTGCCTATTATCACAGTAAAATCACTACCCATATTTAAGACGTACTTATGATAGTAAGAACTTATCAGGCATAGCTTTATTTCAAGTGTCAGAACTAAGCAGGAGGCATCCAATTAGGAGAAACTGCTCGGAAGGCTCAGAAGATAAAGGAAAAAATTGACACCAACACTTCCACTGTTACTATCCACCTTGCAGTCAGCTGTGGATTACAATGGAGGTGAAGGAGGTAACCACATGACCTACTGAAATACTGTGTGCGGTAAGCAGGGCAATTCTCTCACCAAACGCTCTAGCAGCTATTACCGCAGTTTGGTGTCCAATAGAGGAGGGGTCACTGCACTACTCACTAGTGCTGCTCCATGGGGGAGGTCTGTGCACAGAATTCCTTTACACATGGAAGAGCAGCGTCTTTCTTCTCCACCAGACACTGTGGCAGGAGCTCCCTCTTCTGGACACTGCATCAGCTAGAACCCTGTGTGTGTGAGGGTGGGAGGGAGATATGGCAGTGAGATGATGGTAGTGGTGGAGGATTAAGCAAAGTGAGTCTTACAAGGCAAGGGAGATATCTGGGGGAACTTGTGTGACAATGGGAGTGTGACTGGGGTCATATGTGACAAGGGTATAGTAACTGGGGATCATATGTGACAAGGGTAGTGTGACTGGGGGTCATATGTGACAAGGGTAGAGTGACTGGGGGTCATATGTGACAAGGGCAGAGTGACTGGGGTCATATGTGACAAGGGTATAGTAACTGGGGGTCATATGTGACAAGGGTAGAGTGGGGAACTTAAGGGACAACGTGATAGTGGGCTGCATTGGTAAAAAGGGTAGATTGGGGGCATAGGTGACAAGGGGAGCATGTGAAGTGGGGGCGTATCATACACGTACAGAATAGGGCTCCAGGTCTTTTTAATCTACCACTGTGTGTAGTTCATTATCATATCCCTTCTTACAGAATCTTGGTTTTGCATTTGTGCAGATAGTCCATGAACACTTAATTGCATCTCCAGTTTTCTTTTAAGAAGGTAACACCCCAACCCACCCATGTGTACATATCCCTATGTGGATTAGATTAACCTTCTACTCCTTGTGGACCTGTTCTTTGAAAGTCAATGAGATGGTACACAACCTCGCTTTAGAGAAAAGTGCTTATGTTGGAATCATTGCGGGCAGCTGTAAAAACAGACACAAATGTGTAACGATAGGTGCATGACATGAGGACAAAGAAGAAAACTTTTGTATCGTGTCTGTGTTTGTAAATAATTGCATACTAATGTGTGAGAAAAGATTTGAGGCCCTGTATGTTACCAATGAAAAGAGTTAAGTCAAACAAGTGTGAGGATTTTATAACACCAGGGAGGGAAGGTAGAGAAACTCAGAAGTTTGTGGTACATTGTGACTTCTACTCTGTCATTTTTTATGTTTAAATATCTATTCTGTCCAGCTGTTTTCCTTTCCAAAACTTATTGCTAACTTCACTTTAAACTTTTTAAGAGAATGACACGAACAGCAAGAACTTATCTGAGTATTTTCATGCAAGTCGTAGAAAATTTACAATTTGGAACACAAATTTAGAATGTTAAACATGGAATTATTCATAACCATACCTGGCATGTGCATTCTCAAGGCAGCTAGCCAAGCAAACTATATCTCTACTCACAGGTAAAACAACATTCCCAATCTTAAAAAATGAAAACATTCATAAATCAAAACCGAAAATTCTGCGTTCGAAATACCAATATTTGTGCCAACTTTTCATGCTAAATTGGACTACAGTCAGCTGACTTCCCTGACAGACGCACATACTCAGTCAGACGATATCAATTAGTGTCCTAGGTAAATGCGTGCTGGAAGTGATATTTCAATTTGGTTTTATATCTCTTGGCTGCAAAGAAGCAACTATAATTGTTGGAGAAATAGCGATTTGCAGGTAAAAAGGAATTGTTTTACTTTCAAAATTGTGGTGACAATTACATAAAAGTGTTTAAACTTTTCAAAAGTGCGCTTCACTTTGCCAACTGCTTAAAGAATGCTGAGAGCAGAATAATATTTCTTAGACAAATGCAAATGGAGGGTTAAGGGGTGATTTCTGTTTTGGTGGGCCCTTAATTTAAAAAATCATCTCACCCTAGTTAGATCAATTTCTTATTTTAAGTAAGACCTAATTAAAAACAAAACAAGACTCCTGCAGCCTCCTACTATCTGGCATTTTCGATACCCATGTATCCATACTGCAATTCACCCTGCAAAACTAATCTTCCTCTCTCACCGCTCCACATATAATGAACCACTTTGCAAAACCCTACACTGGCTCCCTGTGTCCTCCAGAATTAAATTCAATTTACTCATCATTACCTACAGAGCTCTCAACAAGAACACCTCTTCATACATCTCAAATCTAATTTTAAAATATTTTCCCTCCCGCCCTGTTAGAACTACCTCTGACCTGCGCCTTGTCTCATCTCTGGTAACCACTTCTCACTCCCGCCTACAAGACTTCTCCCGTGCTGCTCCACACTTATGGAATTTCCTACCACGCCCAATCAAACTTTCCCAGAGCCTTCAAATCTTTAGATGCTGTCTGAAAACTGATCACTTTTTTAGAGTTTACCTTATCCCCGATAATATTATTCACACTAATACAAACCATACTTGCGTACGCTCCTGAATTTTGGGGAGTTCTCCCAGACTCCCGGAAGGGTAGGCATCCACCCGAATTGTTGATGAGGTGGGGCTTAATGCCGCAATCGCTCCATTAAGCCCCACCCCTCTATGCAATGCTGTGAATTTCAGCATTTCATAGCAGGGGCAGGGCCATTGTGACACAATTACGTTACACGCCCCCCTCCTGCAGTGGTCACATGATTTGAGTAGCACTGTGGCGCTTTACAAATCTATTATAACGATTATGGTAGAGAATGAATTGTGCTATGATAATTATTTTCAACTTTGTTTGTTAAACTGTACATGTCTTTTTTAATATCCAACACAAGGGTGGGTGGGAGGGCCCAAGGACAATTCCATCTTGCACCTCTTTTCTTTTCTGCCACTGCTGTGTGGCAATGTTTAATAGATGTGCTATAAACTGCCGTGGGCTTTGCAAAACTTAGCTTTTCCAAGAGACCCAGTGATGATACAGATGAGTCAGTACAACATTTTGACATCTGGTCTGGTCTAAAAGAATTTCCCAAAAATCATGACCCAACTGCCATAAAATGAACTACATATTCCACGAGGAAGGCGTCTACCAGCAATTACATCAAAATGCAGAGACTTCTGTAATAGTGGATTCCAGTGGGGATTAATATTGTGTGAGGATGATGTACACACTGAGGAGGGTGAACATGATGACAGTGTAGATTGCAGGTGCTGTGATCTAGTTGAGAGAAGGGAGCTAGCTGATGCTGGACTGCTTGTGTTATATTGGGTAGAATAGTATGTTGGCAATTTAATGTTTTTCTACAGTAAACTTTCCCTTAATTAGAGAGGTGTTTTTTCTTTACCAATGTAAAAACTTGTTTTTTGGGTTTCAGTTTCCCTAACTTAAACCCACTATGCCCTTGATCACAGGCTTTAGTAGATGATGTAGAAGGACTTGTATCATTATGACTGGTGCCAGCAGCTGGTTGGTGCTCCTGCTTTTCTATTGACAGATCATGATCCATATTGATGGCACAGAGCAATGGCACTGAAGACTGGAGAGTGACAATAACACTCCTACACCTGTTTCTGTGTAAGCAATGGCACTGAGCAATGGCAATGGAGACTGGAGAGTGATAAGAACAATGCTACCCCTGTTTTTGTGTGAGTAATGGCACAGAGCAATGGTACTGTAGACTGAAGAGTGACAAGAACACTGCTACTCCTGTTTCTGTGTGAGCAATAGCACCGGAGACTGGAGAGTGACAAGAACACTGCTACCCCTGTTTCTGTGTGAGCAGCGGCACTGAGCAATGGCACTGGAGACTGGGGAGTGACAAAAACACTGCTGTCCCTGTTTCTGTGTGAGCAATAGCATTGTAGACTGGAGAATGACAGGAACACTGCTACCCCTGTTTCTGTGTGAGCAGCGGCACTGAGCAATGGCACTGGAGACTGGGGAGTGACAAAAACACTGCTGTCCCTGTTTCTGTGTGAGCAATAGCATTGTAGACTGGAGAATGACAGGAACACTGCTACCCCTGTTTCTGTGTGAGCAATGGCACTGGAGACTGGAGAGCGAGAAGAACGCTGCTACCCCTTCTGTTTCTGTGTGAGCAGTGGCGCCAGATCTCCCGTGGAGGAAGGTACTTATGGAATTCAAAACACGCAAGATCCAACAACGCAGCAATAACGTTTTGGCTCAATGTCAGATCCGAGGAAACGGCAAAGTACAGAGCCGACTCGGCTCAGTACACAGATTTGCGCTCTTCGGGGGGCTCAGCTTTAAGGAAACCGAGTCTTCGCATCCCTAATTTATATATTTATATATAGTGGAAAAGGGAGTAATTTATCATGGTCTGATAACCAGAACAGGACCTGTTCCCCAGGAAAAGATACAGACACGGTTAAGGATCCTGCTGTTACCTTATCGAAGGATTTTACTCACAGGTGCACGATGTGGTTGTGTTTGCTGAGAATGACAGTTTAGTGAGATCTTGTGAGTGGGGCTTCCGATGTTGAATAGCAGCCGGACGATAGTTAGGTCTGGTGGGTTTAGTTAGTTTCAGGATGCCATGGAACATTTAAGGATTGTGTTACAGTGTTGCTCTGACAAAATAAAACAGCAACTGGTTAAGAAGACAGGAGTAAGGAGTCAGTCATTTGGTCATTCCTACAATATATATAGATATAGATATTTACATTTCTGTAGACAAATACAAAAGGACACAAGGTGCCCCCTAGTGCAATATTTACATATATGATCATAAACATCCCGTTTGTATATTATGGTGATCCAATACTTCACATATAGGTCTCAGCTCCATATATTCAGGCACATTGATGGATTGAAAGAATGGAAAGAAAAAAGAATAAACAATAGTGGAATATTAGTTTTCTAAAATCACCTGTGCACAAACCACACTTAAAAAAGTGTCTTTATACCAGAACATTTTCTTTCACAAGCATTTATCCAAATAACTGTATTCACCATGAATAACTTTTTCCAGTGAGATAAAAACTCCACCTTATCACACCAGTGTCATTAAAAATTGCCCGTGACACACAGATAAATATACCAACATTTATATATCAAAGATCATATCTCCTCTATCAATTGGTTTATTTTCCATCCAAATCCAAATTTTATATATATATAAGGCCCTGTGTGATTGATTAATGGCACAATGGCACAGAACAGGCTCCCCGGGTCAAAGTTATGCCCAGCATACACCAACGGGAGGTCCGATCAGAAACCGAAACCTCCTAAACCTTAGTCAGGATCCAACTGGACCACCTTGAATTGGTTTCATGCCAATTGGTGCAGGAGTGTCCGAATGTAAAGCAGACAGACAAGCAAACCAAATCCATCCAGTGGAAGGCCCATAACAGCCTCCCCAGGTCAAAGTTCTGGCCCGCGTACACCAACAGGAGGTCCGATCGGGAGAAAATACTGCTGCTCAAAAAACTCATTCAGTTATGTCAGTTATTTTCAAGCTTATATTTTTAAGCAGTCAGACAGTCACTCTAATTTTGTGCCCCAGCGATTTTCCTACTAGCTCTAGTTATAAAAAAAAAATCATCAATGTGACCCAGCACCTAGTTTTGCATGTTGGTGAATATTCTATAATTAGTAGAAACAATAAAGAGGTAACATCACATTCCAAACTACCACCATTGAAGGACATCCACCTTTATTTAAATTTTTAAATTTTCCTCCTATAATGCTGCTCAGTTTAGAGTCATTTATGTCTTATATTAGTCACAACAGAGAGCATTGGTTCCAGTGCACCAAGCAAAAGTGCTTCCCATTATAATGTTAGAGTTGATACCCTATCTCAGGAAGAGATGGTGAATACGGGGTCTTTGGTGGGGGAAAGGCTTTGTCTTCTACTAAAACGCGTGCAATGCCCTGTAATTGTGCACAATTCACTCCTTCATCTCATGTAAAGAATCCTGTAAGAATTAAACCTCATTTCTGCCCGTTAGTAAACACTTGGCACCAAACTTGCATTTAGCAATCACCCTTAGCTACATTGGTGTTATGTTTTGTTGCTGGAAAATACCAAGTATATATGTATCTTACTAGTTGGAGGAATTTTGCTTTATGATGACACATATAAGATCTGTGATTAAACAACAGCCCAACCCTAATCTACTTATAAATTCACATAGTTTTCTGTTTACTTCCATAAACCGCTACATTGAACATTATGTTGAGAGGAATTCCTTCTGCTAATCCACCTTGAACTGGCAGCCATTTCTGGTCAGTACACCCAATTGACTGCTGACTAAGTATAATGGAAACAAATGACTAGATATGCTCTGCAGAATGAAGATACCGAAAGATCGGGCGGTCTGTAATTGCATTGAGTGCAGTAGAATGTTTAAAATAAGTTCAAGAACAGTGATAAGGATGAAGATGATGTTATCTACAGGATAAGAGCGACAATTAACATACACCAGAGTGTTTTCAATCACTTAATCAGGATCTCTATTTCCTTAGTACTGTCTTTTCTCTATGTGCCATGGACAAACATAAATATTTTGGCTTTCCCTGATAATAGGCTCTTAGGAATAAGTTCTTCTCATCTCAAAGGCAATTGTAGGCAACAAAGTAAAGTACAAGAACAATAGATAGGACATCAGTGTAGATAGAGGTATTGAGTCCCACTGTATACCTTTTTTTTTTAATTTGGGTGAAAAAATAAAAACTTTAATTTGAGCAATAATTTAAGCAAATAAGTTCAAAACCTTAATATGCTTCACTTAAAAAAAATAATTGAATTCTATTTATAATAATGAAGATTTGTAAAGTGTAAACGCTCCATTCAACATGGCAAGAGTGGAAAACCAAAACACTTAGGATTGTAACAACAATTTCCAACATTCTCAACATTTAACTTGCGCACACTCTCTTCTGCAGCCCATATTGTACAAATCAAGAAGGCTGGAGAGCTGTAAAACATGTCTTTACTATGTGGTATATACGGAGAACTGAAAATGGCTGCCAGGTATTTCCTGTCAGCCAGCACTTCCTGGTTGGCAAGTGGATGGCAGTGATGTCACTTCCGCCAACCACACATATATAGCATACATCTACACATGTAGTCCTAAAAGTCTGGTCAGAATAAATTATTAATATTATTATTATTATTATATTTTTTTTTTATTAAACGCTGACATACTATGCAGCACTATACACTGTGGGGATCATAACGCCTATAAATTACATACAGTGACGTGAGACTGAAGGTAAAGATGGCCCTGCCCAATTGAGCTTACAATCTAAGAGGTTTTTGGAACACCTGATACATATGGAAGCGGAATAACAATTGCAGAAGTAGTGTGTTGTTATTACAAAGCAACATTATCAGCTGTCAATTATATAGCAGTGTTTGGTGGATGGCGTTTCTGTGCAGCTACTGGTGGTGCCAGAGGCGGAACTAGCGAGCTGTGGGCCCCGGTGAAGTTAGGCTCGGAGGGGGGAACTGGGGCCCCCGAACCTCTGCATCTACCATGCAGCTGGCCCCATTATCGCCATGGGCTCCGATGCACGGCACCTGCTGCACCAATGGTAGTTCCGCCACTGACTGGTGTATTGTGGGTGACACGAGGAGAGACAATGGGAGGCCGAGACACAAAACAAATACAGTAATTTTAGAAACCCCAACATAGTCAGCTGTGTCGAGCATAACTGTCCTTTACCAGTTATAATAACTGAGCCTTCATCCTCCTATGGGTTTGGAGCATACTTGCCAACTCTCCCGGAATGTCCAGGAGACTCCCGGGAGAGCAGACAAGTATCCCGCATACCGGAATTTACCTGCCAAAATGACGCGATTCACGGTGAATTGCGTCATTTTGGCCCTGCTCCTCATGACAAAATTAGGTTTTCGTCGCGGGGTGGGGCCAAAATGACGCGATTGACCGTGCCCCGCCCCCTCCTGCCCTCCAACCACGCCCCCTGCCCGGGATCTCCCGGATTTCACTGGTCAAAGGTTGGCAAGTATGGTTTGGAGAATTATTTTCGTTTGTGGTGCTCGGGCTCTCTTGTGATCAACTGACAACTAATATCAACTGTGAGTAGCCCGGTGTCTTAGCTTTGAATGACACTGTTTTTCTGTTAGTATTTTTACTCAGTTAACCCGGGTTTGTGTATGCTAGGAAATAAAAGCTGTCTGTGATTCTGGTGCACATTCCTGGCTGGTCCTCCGGTGGTGATGACCTTTGTCTGCTTATACTGGTTCTGCCCATACTCTGCATGTATCTGATCCTTGCCTAGATTTTGGATTTTGGGTTCACCCAACAATTCATTAGAGCCTCGTGTCTGTAGTCAGCAGCCTCTTTAGGAGAATTATTTAATAGTAATTAATTGACAGGGAGTATTGCAGAATTGGAATATATGAACTGTACCTAACATTGCACTTTTGTTTTGATAAATTGCCAGTAATGTTGTTTGACCAGTTACACCCTGTGAGTACAGTTGTCCGATTAGTCAAAAACTGAACAAGGAAAACACTTATTCTGGGCCTCATTCATTATGAAAAACCACATGTACGCAATGTGCGGTTTTTAAAATAAAAAATAAAGAAATAAAAACTTGTCACTTGTTAATAATATAGTCATTAATGATAAAACATTAAAAAATGTAAAAGTTTTTCTTTTATCCCTATAAAATAAATGTATTAGACTGTTATGAATGTCAACTGTACATAAAATACATTTTTGCAGTTGCTCCTGTTTGCAAACACATGTTCTAGCTGCATACACAGCCATCATCACAAGGAATCGGCACTTACACCAGACCTGTAGCTGGTGCAAAAGATACGACTGAAAACCACGTAGCTTTCGGTTGCCAAATTTTGAATCGGACGCTGCTGTGTGCGCTCGGGCTTGGCACGCCCTTACTGTACATTGAATACGGGCATATGGCCCTTACCCACACCTTTCGCCTCTGAAATCATAGGCAAGGGTCTTTTGTACTTGAAGTTACATTGGTCTTTGCTGCGTCCTTTGTCACATTGTTTGATTCTGGGTATACGCAGAGCGATTTTACGCAAAATACGGCTCTTAACGGCATTTACGTCCCTTAATGATTCAGGTCCTCTGATTGGATGTATTGGAATTAGTTCAGATGTATCCTACATGTCTGCAAAGTAACACTGGCCAACTCACATGTAAGGCATGTCACATACATGTCCAGTGAGTAACATATACATAATATACATTAGACTACATTTTTCAGTTCCATAAATAGCATTATGTAATTGAAATGTGCACAATATTGAATGCAAACAGTGCAAAGAACCCCTACAAAAATCACAAAATGTATCACTTTTTTATTTCTTGCGCAGATGTCTTTTCTGAAGTTACTAAAAAAACTAAAATCTATGGTTTTATGATGATGTTTTTTGCAAATCTTAATGTCCGCATAATTTTTAATAATACATCGCAAGAGGACAAATTAATTGTTTTAAACACTTTGAAAAACATTTAAATGTAAGCTATCAATGAAACAGGTTGCATAATATTAATGCGGCCACCTGTATGCAAATGAGCAAAGTGTGAAAACACAAGTGTGAATCTGATTTACATATTCACAGATTCCGTTCTTTAGCACATTATCGGTTGGGTTATTATAAAAACACTTTGCAAAATGTCATGTAAAATATAAAGTTAAAGCAGTCAGAATATAGATACTAGAGCACATTTTTTTAAATAAAAGAGTCACCATTTCATATAAAAAGAGACATCTACTGTAGGAAAAGAGACATCTACTGACATCATAGAAAGTCCTGGCTATTAGATTTATTGTAACCAGAGAAATAAAAGCACCAGAACCTGTCCTAAAATATTATATTATGCATTTATGTGGATAAATAAACAAGTTAAACTTTGTGATAACCCTAACATCATTTTCATGACATCATCTTTTGTCTCTCATTCCTCTACCATAATCCTCCCTTAAAATATTAGATAGCAGCATGGTCTCTCGCAATAGACCACAAAAATCTTGGATAAGACGTAGTTTTTTGGGGCAGATTCTTTGTAATTGACTAGAAGCCCATAAAAAATAAATAAAATAAAAAATCCCCACCCTCATTTGCCCCAGAAAGGGATTTATATAGTGAAGGGGATTTTATTTTAATGATTTAAGTGTCTATGATTATCAAAGTTTGATGTGTTTAAAGCAGGGTACACACTACAGAAAAATTCCGATGCGATATCGTTAACGATTTTACCAAAAACTGAAAGTCCCGATCAACATGCCGATTCAAGTGTACACACTATACATGTTTTGCACAATTTACCATCAGATCTGTGCTCTTCATCTGCCCTAAGCATCGGTTTAAAAGATTATGACTGTGTAAACTCTATGAAGATCTTTGGACATTGCTGGTCGTGAGTGTGTACACACTGCAGTATTGGAACAACATTGTTTTATCGATTATAGAGATTTTTAGTCCGGTTATAACATTAAATGAAACAATACGATGTGCTCTGGAACAATAAAACATCATTGTAGGAGTGTACACACTAATGCGATATCGGATCTAAAAGCTGTTTATCGTGTGATTGGCAATCCGGTGAAATACCTGTAGTGTGTACCCAGCTTACAATACTAAACTTTTTGACATATGTCAGTATAGCTTGATGTAACATTTCTGTGTCTCCCTCTGTTTACCTACATCACTTATTTCCCCAGAACATTGACTGACAATTATTTCCAGTTTTAGACATCCTGGACCTGTTTCCTCTTCGGACGTCAGTCCAGTTGCATGCCATATCGTGCATGAAAAAGTCCTGTGCATTTGCATGCAATTCATGGCCAAATGCAGCTGACATTTACAACTGCCTACTAATTTAAGGGTGTAACAGGGGATGGAAGAGGTAGACGGACAATGCGATGTATAGTAAGGGCATGCCGAGGGCATCTAATGCAGACGCAGCCGATTCAAGTTTAGGGTATCTCACGAGGGCAGTCCATGGCAGGTGTGTCACCTGATAGGGATGACTACACGTATGCCTGCTAGAACATGTGTTTGCAAGTAAGAGAAATTATAAAAATGCATTTTATGTATAGTACGACTTAAGAACATTCTGATTTAAGTATTTCCTCTAAACATGTTGGGTTTTTTTTATTAAAAAAATCATAGGGCCTGATTCATTATTTTAGTCTCCTGGGCAAAACCATGTTACAATGTAAGGGGTGCAAATTAGTATTCTGTTTTGCACATAAGTTAAATACTGACTGTTTTTTCATGTAGCACACAAATATCAACTTTCAACTTTAAATTTCAGTGTACAAATAAGCTATCAAGTACTTGTGTGCTACATGAAAAAACAGTCAGTATGTAAATTATGTGCAAAACAGAATACTAATTTGCATCCCTTGCATTGTAACATGGTTTTGTCCAGGAGACTTAAATAGGAAATTTCTCAAGTTAAGATCCTTAATGAATCAGGCCCATATTTTTTTAAATATGATTATAGTATTAAGGGTTGTAAATTTATTTTATAAAATATATTTTTTTGCATGCGTTCTGATGGGAATTTATATTAGCACATTTGACTCTGCATACTCTGCAGTCTGTTCTGTCTGGCTTCAGGAATATCCCAGGGGAGGTGGGCGTGTGACGGCGGGGCTTGACGAATCACATCATTTTGGCCCCGCCGGGGCTAAGATGACTCAATATTTGCGTCATTAAGCCCCGCCCCTTATCTATTGCATGGGCGAGAACCGGGAAGTTCCATGCTCGCGTGGGAAGTCTCCCAGAAATGCATGATTCTCCCGGACATTCCGGGAGAGTAGGCAACTATGCATTAAAGAAAAGCAGCTAATGAATCTCTAGAGACTGAAGTGTCTTTTACATTTCTGTCTCCATTACTGAAGTCATGTTGCCTTACCTGTCAGTCTTTGATTAAATCTTGGTCTCCATGAAAATGGCCACCTCAATAGGCATCAATACATGGACATAGGACACAATTTCTGAACTGTGTCGTCATGCCGCAGATGGCGAAGCCAACAGCGTCTTGTACTGGCTCAGCATCAGGGAGAATGCCAGACACTTCAGGGAGTGAGGGAGATCACCCCTATTTCAGGGAGTCTCCCTGACATTCAGGGAGAGTTGGTAAGTATGTTCTAGAGTGGGGAAGTGAAAAGAGTTGTCTAAAAACCTTTATCTACAAACTGTGTTATGATAATAATGTATTTTATCTATACTGTACCATCAATCATGTCTCACTGTTACTATACATCTCTACCAATTAACACATTAAACACACATTTCCCCCTGAAATACAATAATCCAAAACAGTTGGTTGTAAAATACTGTCAAAATATATAATGTATTCTTGCAATTTATCTGGGATACCTGCATATATATTTATGTGAAAACACTTGCACAATCTCTTTTTTTTCTGGAAATAACGAATCGTGTTAAATAATATCTCAGAATTAAGTTTATTTTGTGGTTTGAAGTGTGACTTTATGTCATGTGTCCAAAAGGGCCACAAGACTCTTACAAAGTAAAAAAATAAAAATCAACACTACTCACAGTATTTTTTTGTACGCTCACTCTCTGTCCATTATCACCTTAATGAACATAATTTTATTTCCTAACAAAGTTATGTGGATCACATCACAATCTCAAGGCTATTCCAAGAGAAGCCAACTCTATGAGCAAATGACCTCTTCATCTCAGTGATAAAATTCTAGCCAAAATATTCTATTGGCCTGAGACGTGATTCATTAGAAATATGTGTATGGTGTAGAGCTTCTTTCTCTCTATCTGGCAGAGTCCGGCTTGCAGACTGATAAGAAGCAAATGCAAATGTCCTGATAAGAACTGAATGCAAATATTTATGATATGATATTCCTTGGGAATTATGTGTAGATAAAACAAAGTGTATTATTTTGCAGCTTCCCTTTCAGGTTTGCCAAAATGCCCTTTTTCGCTTTTCGGAATTTGCATTTCTTCAAAATTGATTCGGCTTGCGTATTATGTTAAGCTATTTGTTTGCTAAGGATGGTAATTAGTTACTGTAATTACAGAAATGACAGTTGCTAAATTGTTTTTAAAGCATTACAGTGAGTCTGTGCCAGAAGATTGCAGTACTTTTTTTTTTCTTTTTTTTGGGGATTTAAAGTACAGGCTGGAAAAACTCCAATTCTAAGACTAGCTTGGGATTTTCAACTACAAAGCTGCCTTTTACTGATTGAAATATATTTTTATTATTTTTTTTTTTATTTATTAAAAACAAATCATCCATTTGCATTGATTCTAACGAGCAACAACTGTTACTTTTTAAGTGTGATTCCAGTTGACGCTCAGATCACACAAATATTAGTGATAGCTGGGCCTTGTGGGGGAGGGAATCAAGGATATAAAAGAATCTTGCTTTAGAAAAAGAAAGTCAATAACAAATTTAAAAGCAAAATATTTATTCATTGCCTGCTAATTAAACCCCTTTTTTCGTCTACAAACAAAAATAACGTGCAATTGAAGAAATGTAAGTGAAAGTCATTCCCGCAACTGTTTTCAAAGTTATGTTTCAAACTTATGTTGCGTATTTTTTGTTGAATTTTTCTTTTAAATGAAAGTTACCCAGGGAATATTGTGAGCTCAGCTACAATAAATGAAATGTTTTGAGGAATAGTATAAAGAAAATTGTTTTGTTTTATTTTTCAGATCTCTTTAAATGTATGTTAATTGGCTATATTAGTTCAAAGTGTTTAGCACTGACTTCAATCATTTTCCTCAATTCTCGACACTTAGTACAACATTCTTAAAGAAAAACCTCATTCAAATGTCCAAGATAATGTGCTACAATATTATTTAGTTTTTTAAAATATGAACAGTTGAATCGACCTGACCAGGTTTTGTTTGCAACCATTTAATCTTAGTTTATTAAAAGAAGCAATAATGATTTATTTTTTTGACACTAATAATATTCCCAGGTATAGTTTGAAAGTACCGTTACATTTAGTTCAAAGTGTTAATTGTCATATACTGAACTGAGACCTGATTTCTTTCTGCCTCTAGATGGCGCTAGAGAACAATCACACCGGTGGCTATTTAAGACTATCTGCACTGAATCTGCTTTTCCTCTGTTGTGACGTCGCAAAACATTGCACAATGCATTTTCTGCCAGTTTTCTGCCAGCATTATGCATTGGAAGTTGGCTTTGTTTCAAAGGGGCAATTGTTTGCTTTAGATGATGGATGGATAGGCATGTTCTGTATGTAAAAATGATAGTCACAACTATGTGCCAAGAGCCAAATTAGCGAAATGAGATTTTGTAATATAAGATATTTAAATGAGCTACAAGGGCTGTATATAGGGCAAGCTTGACACTGCTCACTACTTTGTATAGCAGTGCAAAGATTTATTAAGACCTTGACTTTAGCATCACTTCAAATATGCATTAATTACTACTATTATGTTGGTTGAAATAAGCCATGTTTGTTGTACAGTTCAAGTAAACCAATATATTTAAATTTAAAGTTCCAAAGTAACATGTAAAACAGACTAAAAATGAAATAAAGACAACTTTAAAATCTTTTACCCTTCCGAGGAAGCTAAGGGGCAGAATCAATTATTCGCAAGGTCCTTGCGCATTCTCCCACCGCTCCTCTTCTGCCTCCCCTCTCTGCCTTGCCCTACACTGGCTACCTTTCCCCTACAGAATCCTTTTCAAACTCTTCACCCTCACCTACAAGGTCCTCTCCCACTCCACTGCTCCTTACATCTCCAACCTCCTCTCTACTCACACCCCATCCCGATCCCTGCGAACGGCCAATGACCGTGGATTCTCCTCCACTTTGATCACCTCATCCCACTCCAGCATCCAAGATTTCTCTCGGCTGCCCCTTCACTGGAATGACCTCCATTGCTCCATCTAACTGTCCCCTAATTTGTGCACTTTTAAACGGGCACTTAAAACTCACTTCTTCCTCAAAACCTACCAGTCATCCACCTTACCTGCTCTCCATGCCAGATTTCCTCACCTCTCTCTTCCCCTGTCCCGCCTCTTGCTTCTCTTGCGATTGATCCCCTCTGAAATCCCTTTGTGCCCTGTCTGTTTCCCCTCCCTTTAGAATGTAAGCTCTCATGAGCAGGGCCCTCATCCCTCCTGTCTCTCTACCTATTCTTCTACTCCATCTTCAATGTGTAAGCTATGTGTGGAGCTTTGAAGTCCTGGTATTTTATGTTTATTGTTCTGCACAATTTTGTATGGTCTTCTGTCTGTATTCTGTAGGCACTGCGGAAACCTTGTGCCGCCCTATAAATAAAGATTAATAATAATAATAATAATAATAATAATAATGTGTTTCTATACACTATTACAACGCTCATCTTTGCTCGCAGTTCAATGATATGCAAGCAAATATGAGCGAAGATTATTAACTGAAACATCCTGCGGGGACACATCATGGAAGCTTCCAAGGACATCACACCTTATTCAATCTCCCCCTTGGAGTCCAAGTGTAGTACTTTTGGAGAAACAACGTAGAGTTCATTGTAATGTGTGTGAAGTCCGAACTGTACATGTACATAGGCAGTATTTTTTTCTTAATTAGTCTTTGAACCTCACGCTGAGAAACTGCAGCAAACAGGGTACAAAGAACTATAAAAAGTGTCTACATATCCAACATAACTATATAGATACAATTATCTGTACATACAGTATACAATAATCATTTTATAATAGTGTGTAGCCATAAGTGTAAAAGCAGTGGCAATAGTGAGATTTAAGACATACAATAATTTGATCCATCCATCACAAAGGTCACTAGGTATACTCAGTATTGGAAGTTTCCCTGGTTTATGAAGAGATCTGCCTTATGATTATGCTGTTGGAGAGATTAGAGTTACGCTACTGAAAAGTTGCTTAGAGTTAGGAGTAGCCCGGCCCTTACCTGCACTCATCCGGTTGCGCTCTATCGTAATTCAATACCTTTCTAGGAAACCATTATTGCCATCAATATTTTTTCTTTTAATTTTAGTGGTTAATAGGGGGAGGGGTACAGAAAAAAAAGGGAAAAGGTGGGGGGGGGTACAGAGTGAGGAGCAGACATAACAATATATACCTAGCGACATAATAATCAGCAAAGTACATAATATCAGCATCTAGCTAATCAGGGGTCAGAGGTTAGTACAGCAGGGAGATCTTAATAGGAGCCCATTTTTTGGCATATTACTTGATCTTCAGGATTTTTAGTTTTTCTTCAAATTCTTATTACTCTTATATAGCACCAATATATCCTCCAGTACTGTACAATGCATGTTCTTATTTTTCTTACTAATATTATTATTATTATTATTATTATTATTACTATTACTATTGTATTGATTTTGTAGGCTATTTTTGCAACATACTGATACATGATGATTTAAATATTATTGTAAAAGCAGTTTTTTCCAACTAAAAATTCAATTGCCTAGTCTCAATACTATTTGATATAAAAAAAATACATGTATTCCCCTCCATTCTATTATGTCTTATAAACATGCATCTTAGTATTAGATACCATCATCTATCTGGATTTATGCTCCATTTCATCTTGGCACTGATATTTAAAAAAAAGATCCTAAAGATTACAATGTGGTTTTAAAGTTGACTCTTTGTGGCCCCATTTGATACCCCGCAACCCACTTAAACAACGTGTCAAGTAAGTGGGACTTTATGTTAAGTCAGAGCCAAGAGTAATCTTCAACATAAGTGAAACCATCAAAGTGTTCATATCTGTAATGTACACAAGCCATCCATCAATACAGGAAAGTATGCAACATCTGAGCGGTTCATGATTAAAATGTACAAGGTTATCTTCTCCCATTTAAACATAAGTTGATCCAAAATGAAAAGACATCTTGTAACATTTACTAATGTTCATGTAAAATATCCCATATCGTGGCTGGAGTTCAGATGTCAACAATGTATGTAATTCTGTTATTTACCTTATTGCATACTATGTTCCACTGTTTTCAAAATGTTTGTGCACCAAAATGTTCCTAGTAGTGTTCACTAATGGGCTGAGAGTCCTCGTCTATGATCTAACACATGTCTGAGCTATCTTCCGCTCTGATTGTCTACATAATCTTACACGTATATATATTTGTAATATAATTAATGTTTATATAAAGTTCTGGGGTTAGTTTTAGCGACCCTGTGCATATCAGAACTGAAAACTCTATTTACAAATTCACAAAATCTAATTTGGAAATGTTTCATATTTAAACATGTACAGCAGGTAACACAAATTGACTGTTGCAAAAAGGGCAGTTTCAAAAATAGTTCTTAAATTAACTGGAATACAAGTGTCCTAAAAGTGCCATTGTGATGTATTGAAGTCTGTGGACCATGTAACTTTTCTACAAAATGAATGCACTCTGCAAACTACGGAGAGAACATTTTCTGGGGGCGGGTTGTAGGGTGTTCCTAAGTTTCATGAGCTTATAGCAAAGATACAAATAATTACGCCTAATATCCACATAAATGATAGTTTGTTTGTTCTTAAATAAAAACATTTTTTAACAAATTTTTAATGGGGCGCTGTAAGAGAATGGGGTAATCATATAAAGATCATGATCCATAATACAAGATGCAATCTCGCATATACGGAAATACTACATTTCATAAGTTTTGCTGTGTGTTAAAGGCCATTAGTGACTTTTGGTGTGGTGTAAACACACAAATATTGTGGCACTGAAGAAAAAATCCCAATACTACCATCCATCGATAGCTCTTCAATAGAACTCCATGGTGCTAGATCCAGGTGTTGTGAAACTACAAGCCCCAGCATGCTTTGTAAGTACATAGCCAGCCAATAGTTGGCAAAGCATGCAGGGACTTTTAGGAAAGGGCCGGCCTACTACTAACTCTAACCAACTCTGACCGAGCCTGTGCTAGATGAACGAAATCTATTAAGGGCTATGGATAGTTTGAGTTCTGCAGGGATGACTCTCAACTTTAATTCTTCAGGTACTATTGTCGATCTGAATAAAGGAACCTTCCTTTTTGAAGGGGGCATATTAAATTGTACATTGACGGAGAGGGTGTGCAGCAAAATATGCTGTATACATTATATTATTTTTTTTAAATTATTATTTCACATAGTTTAAAGCACCCATGATAGACAACAAAAGCTACAGTAAATAGACTTCAGGACACTATGTTTATTTTTGACTTATAAACATAGACGACTTAGTAAATATTAAAGGGTTTATACACTGGAGAGAAAGAAGAAGTCATGAAATAAAACCACCCATGCACTTGTCTATTTTCTTACAAATAATGTTATGAACACTCAATTCCATTTGCAGTGTTATGATACATTTACCTTTATAGACTCAATTTATAATGCAAATTACATTTTACACATGTATATTATAAAACGTTTGCCTGGGAGATTGGGAAACCCAGTAGACGGAGCGATAGGTAAAGGATAGTCCTTTATCAGCAGCGGTTAGATGGGGTTTTTCTTCCTGACCCTAAATCACAAACAGCTAATTTATTTTCTCTTTTTCAATTATAGCTGCAGAGAACTATAGAGCAATACCATATTTTCTGTTTTATTATGTACATACTATGCAAATTGTGACTCTGTTAAAATGAAAGAAATATGTATCCTCTGTGGTATTAAATATCTAATATGCTGTAGAAAATTCAGTTTACCTCACACTGCACAAGATAAGATAAATTAATGAACAATAATGCATTATGAATAGTGTGTTCAACATCTCTTTGTTTTTGTCCTTGGACGGCGCAGAACAGCCACCAGGTCATTTCAACAATGTCTGACATGCTTAACCCTCTTCCACAGTGCTAACTATGTCTTCCACTCCCAGGAAACCAGATTGGCACAAACAGAGAACAGCAATAACGCTTTAAATGCATTGTTCTCAATATTAGACTGTTTTTGCAGCAGTTATATAATTAAATTCTAAAAATCACTTAGGGTTGAGAGTCTAAAAATGTAAAAGGTTTATGTCTAAATTGTGCAAATCAGTCTTGCAGCAATAGGTAAAAATTGTCTAATAGGGTGTTTTACTTAGCAGTGTATGATGTTTAAATGTGATCATGAAGGTCTCTTTGTCACACACCTTTACTGACAAGCAATGACATGTTTGTGAAACTTTGTGCCTAGTCATACTCAATTTGGGGCTCATTTACAGTTGGTTGTACGCAATTGTTTTGTGTGTGTTTCTTTCTGTACTGTTCACTGAAAACCTGTACATTGTATAAAGATGTTCGCTGACTTGTGTCCTGACCTGCATATAATGAGGTGCCCTTGACGCTGGGATGCAGGCTTAAATGTTTTGGTCAAAATATGAGCTAATACCTCATGTTTTCATTTTGCTAGATACACAGAGGAATGCAGTGTAAAGGATAAGCGCTGACAACTGTCTTTTTGTTTAGTATACATATATGGGCATTTATATTGCCATGCAGCTGGTACCATATACAATATGGGATATACCGAGCGTGGGCTTATTACTAAGCAGCTGGTACCATATATAATATGGGATATACCGAGCGAGGGCTTGTTTTTTCTCTGGTTTTGTTTCAAGATATTGCCTTATTGTCATAGCAGCTGTCCATCAAGCCTATTTATGGCACATTTGGGTGTGGCTCACAAGCCAGCCCTTGCTAGATGTAAACCCCTATACCTGGGAGGTGAGTGCATCTGATTTTTAACTGCATTTTAATGGTGTTTAAAGCATATAGGTCAGTGTAGGACCTGCATATAATGAGGTGCCCTTGATGCTGGGATGCAGGCTTAAATGTTTTGATCAAAATATGAACTAATACCTATTTTTTTCCCTTTTGCTAGATACACACAGATATGCAGTGTTAGAGATAAGCGCTGACAACTGTCTTTTTGTTTTGTAAACATATATGGGCATTTATAATGCCACGCAGCTGGTGCCATATACAATATGGGATATACCGAGCGCGGGCTTATTGCCAAGCAGCTGGTACCATATATAATATGGGATATACCGAGCACTGGCTTGTTTTTTCTCTGGTTGTGTCCTTTTATGTCTGGAGGGGTGGCATGGGGGCTGACAGAGGCAGGCCACCATACACTAAGGGCGTGCTCACGTCACTGTAACAAAATTAGAGGCGCATGCATTCCGCCTTCTAGGAGGCGTCTCTCTTGTGGGCCAGAGGACTGTTGCAATGACATGCAAGAAGATGATGATTATCTGCAGCACTAGCGAGCCGCCTCTGATTGGCTTATTGCATACTGATCCCTCCAGAAGGTCGTACTTAAATCATTAGCATTGCAGCTATATTATATGAAGCCATACCCGTCTATTTGCATTTACTTAATTGACATTTCCATTTAGACTACTGCAGGAAAGAAGATTCCCATTGATTTTAAAGAGCTTAACAACAGATGTGGGGGTGTTTGTATTTAATTATATTTTGTATGGAAAATGCATATTTTCCGTTAATTAATAACTGTCAAGATAATATTCAGTGTTGTGTATATTACATTTCATTACATTAATATATTGTGTACAGGTTAATGCGACTTTAGCAATTACAACTAACACTGTCAAGCCATATATCTACACGATTTTATGTGGGGGGCATACGAATATTATACATTTGTTCGCCTGGCATATAACTAGTGCTTTGACGTGTGTAGGGCTTGATTCGGATGTGGCTGTGTGTGCTCGAGTTAGGCATGCTCCTATTGTACAATGCCCCTTCCCTGCACAGTTCACTTCCTGCAATCATAGGTTGTAGTAAGTGTCCTTTGCGTTCGCAAGCACGCGGAACAGGAGGGCGTTCACGGATGTTTCTGCTGGTTCTGGGCATGTGCATAGTGAGCTAACTCTTAGGGCCTGATTCATCAATGCACGTATCTGCTGATTTTGTGCGTGGCGCACGCAAAATCACTCTGCGCATGCCCAGAACCAGGCAATGCACAACTAAATGCAGCAACGTTCTCTGCATCTATGTTCGCAAAGGACACTTACTACAGCCTACGACTTCTTGGAGGGAAAAGGGGCGTGAAAGGCGTTGTTCTCCCGTAATCAATGTACAGTAAGGGGGTGCCAAACTTGAGCACACTCAGCCATGTCCGTATTAAGCTTTGGGCACCTCAAAGTTACTTGTTTTTCTGCCTTATCTCTTGCTCCAACTACAGGGCTAGTCCTTAATGCTAGTGATGACAACTGTATATGGATGCTATAACATGTGTTTGCAATCAGGAGCAAATGTAAAAATGTATTTTATGTTCAGTAACCAGTAGGATCATACTAATAGTTGTATTTCATGGGGAAAAGATATCTAGAAAAAATATTTTGGGGTTTTATAACATTTTATCACTAATGCTTATATTAGGTAACAATAATTCAATGGTCTTTTTCTAATGTATATTCCTGTCATGGATATAGGCAGTAGATGGTAGCTACTTGCCAGTATTTGCACTACTGAGCTCAGAGGTGTGGTGTCTAACACGCCCCTAGTGTTCACCAGGGACCCCAGCATGGAGGTTTGTACTTGCTGCAAGGATGCACAGGTAGCGGTTCTTGAAGTCAGTTACTAACAAAGTAGGTGAACAGAGGATGGTCAGACAGTCAGAGTTCAACCCAGCTGGGGTTAAAGTATAGAATCGATATCTAAACAGTGGTCAGGGACGTCAGAGGTCAGAAGCTGAATGATAGCAACTGTACAGACATCAGAATCCAAGAGACTAGTCACAAACAAAGCTGAATGAAGAACCAGGGGACAAGCGGATGCTGGGAATAGGGAGAAGGTAACCAGGTGCAGGAATCTGAAACAAACTCAACTCCTCTGTCCGAAATGATTTCCTATGGATATCCGAGAAAACAGAAGATCTCTCTAATGAAAATATAGGTCAGTTCAAGTGTGGATGGTAATCCTTTGTGAGATTTCAAAGTGGGCCATTTCAATAAAGCGGTCCACTACGACCCAGATGGTATTGAAACCGTTACTCAGTGGTATTTCTGTAATGAAATATTGCAACACTGGACCAGCGTTGGTTGGGAATGGGAAGTGGAAGAAGTAGATGAGAGGGAGGAAAATAAGGAACCTTGTGCTGGGCACAGGTGTCACAGGCTTGAACATACTTAACAACATCAGTGGGAAATGTAGGCCACCAGTAGGTCTTCTTGACTCCTGCATGGCCTGCAAATTTAGAAGTATGAGTAATGCCTTGTGGCTGAGCTGGCGGTTCAAGAAGAAAAGGCCAATAGGATCGATAATAGGCTGGGGATCCGGAGAGGACAGGAGATCAGAGATGTAAAACAATCGAGATAGGGCATCTGCCCGGGAGTTCTTAGAGCCTGAGCGGAAGGTCAAAATTAACTTAAAACGTGAAAAGAACAATGATCACCAAACCTGATGTGGATTGAGGCACTGCGCAGTTTGGAAGTAGGTAAAATTCTTGTGATCTGTAAAGACAATAACTGGGTGATTTGCTCCCTCCAGAAGTTGATGTCACTCCTCCAAAGCGGCTTTGACGGCAAGTAGCTCCTTGTCTCCACAACTGTAGTTCTATTCATTAGGGGTACATTTTTTAAAGAAGAACCCAAATGGTTGGTATTTTCCCAGGGATGACTTCTGAGAGAGGATCACTCGAACTCCCACCAAAGAGGATTCTACCTCCAAATAGAAGGACTTGTTTTGGTTAGGCTGTGTAAGGACAGGTGCAGAGGAAATGGTTTTTTTCCTGAAATCAGCAGTTGCCTCAAGTGGCCAAGACTTTGAATGGGCACCCTTCCGAGTAAGACTGGTGATGGGAGCTATGAGGGTGGATAAGCCCTTAATGAATGGGCAATAGTAATTGGCAAAGCCAAAAAAGCACTTGACGGCTTTCAATCTAAGGGGTTGTGGCCAATTGTTAATAGCCTCTACCAGGTACCCCAGAAATGACATTTGTGAAGATTCAAAGAGGCTTTTCTTCTGTTTACAGTAGAGATGGTGCTGGCATAATCGGGTACTCTTTGACATGAGTCCAGTGCAAGTGTAAATCCTGAGAGAAGATTAGGATATTATCAAGGTATGCCACTACAGAGTATTAGAGAAAGTCACGAAAGTCCTCATTAACAAAGGCTTGAAAGACTGCCGGGGCAATTGCACAGGCTGAAGGGCATAACCAGGTATTCATAGTTCCCATCCTGAGTATTAAAAGCAGTTTTTCCACCGATCACTACGACAAATACGGATGAGGCTATAGATCCCCTGGAGGTTTGAGCTTGGAGAAGATCTTGATGCCACAGAACTGATCTAATGGTTCAGAAATGAGAGGTAACAGGTAGCACATTTTAACTGTAATGGCATTCAACTGGTAGCTGGTAGTCAATATAGGGTCCCAGAGAACCATCTTTTTCTTTAATGAAAAAGAACTCAGCTCCCGCAGGAGAAGGAGGTTTCCCGTATGAAGCCTCATTGTAAATTTTCGGAGATATACTGGGATTCAGGTAGAGATAATGGATGGGTTCACTCTCTGAGAAAGTTCTTTCCCAGGATGAGATCAACAGGACAATCCCAAGGGTGATGAGGCAGCAGTTTCTCAGAGGCTGACTTGCTAAACACATTTCGAAAGGAAGTGTAGGCTGGAGGCAAGGCAAGCTTGGAGATGAAGATGTGACAAGATGTGTGGAAAAAAGGAGGGTAGACTGGAGAAAGGCATTGCTTGTTAGACAGAGGTACTATGGAAGAAACCTGTGCAAGCTGCCAATCAAACTGTGGAGAGTTTGATGGACTGTGGTAAAATCAGGAACCTAATCCTTGGTTCCTAGTAGGTATACAAACATTCTTCCTAGTGCGTTGTGACCAGCTGAAACATTCTCAGAGCCAAGTCTGGTGCTCGTTATTGGATTACGTTCTAGTTTGCCAAATTAGTTATACTCACATTTCTCAACTATTCCATTTAATAGCAGTTTATTAATCCCTTTTTCAAACAAATTATCTATTAGTTTTTTATTTAAAAAAGAAATGAAGGAACATGTCTTGCAACCCTCTCTTTTTTCCAGTTTCTTGCTCGGTGAACTTAAGATGTTTTTGACATTCTGTACAAGAATATTTTTTTGGCAAAAAGGGCAGTTTGCCACAGACCGTTGAGGGAGATACTAATAATTTCTTTGTCAGCCTGCAGGCTCATGCTGCAGACAGGGGATAAGCTTTCTTTTCTACACACAAAACACAGGTTCACAGGTGGAACACATGGGTGTGATTAATTAAGTGTTTAGCTAGTTAGTATTGGGTAGGAAGCATAAATAGCTGCTTTGGTGAAGAGCTAGCTCAAGCGAGGCAGGTACATGATATGTCTGGGGCTTGAAATGTCCTCCTCAGATGATGTGGAGGCATATCTCTTAGCCCTTGCCACAATACTTAAATGGCCGCCAGGAATCTGGGCAGAAAAACTGGTGCCGTATCTGACCAGAGAAGCCCAGCGGGCTTATGTTGATTTGTCTGATAAACAGGTTTCTGAATATTTGAAAGTAAAGGCTGAGATTTTGTCTGGATAGGAGTGACAGGATCACGGAGGGCTCTGCACTTCAATGACTGCCGTTTTCTCCAGGGTAAAGCTGTTCATTCACAGCTGCCAGGACTCTCTAAAGTGCTAAAGTTGTGGTTGCAGGAGAGTACCAAATCATCTGGCCATATGCTGGAGATTCTAACAATTGATCACTTTATCTGTGAGCTTAACCTGAGCTATAGTGGTGGGTGCTACAAGTCGATGTGCAGTCTTGCTATGGCCATAGATTGTTTTTCAGCACTGCAACACATGTGGCAAACTTGTACATTTCCTTCCTGAATGTCCTAGGCATCAGGAACCAATGGATTGTTCTTTTGTGTGGCTGTGACCAGCCTTTCCTAGTTGCTGCACATATCCTCCTTCATGGGGAGTCCGTTGCTATTTCGAGTGACTGTCATGATAAGTCAACATGCTGTTTGGCCCTGATAGACTCAGAAAGCGAGCTGCCTTTGGTGTCCAGTTCTGTAGTTCCAAAAGAGGTGATGGCAAGATTACCTAAGGTGAAGGTGCTATGCATCCATGGAACTACTGAGGAATATGAGCTGAATTGCCAACTGTCTACTCTAAAAGGCCAAACAGTTGAGGTAGCTACTGCAATAGCCCCAAAACCACCGTACCCCCTTATCCTGGGGCAAGATTTTCCCCTGTTTTAGGACTTTCTTGCTGACCGGATCCGGCGGATACGTTGGCAACTGATACACCAACCTTAAAGAAACCTGTCCAACTCTCACTGGATCCGAAAAAGAGACAACAGAACTGCCGTTTATGGATTCTGAATACAGGTCCACGACTGCTACTCGTCCCAAGTCTTGCCCAAAGAAACAAAAGGTGCAGTTGCTGCAAACATTTGGGGTGACACTATCATGGAAACTTTTGTGCCATCAGGCAAAGCTGAATCCCCAATTCCAAGGCTAATTTCATTACAAGACTTTGCTAGGGATCAGCTTAATGATGCTACCCTAGAAAATGCATTTAAAACTGTGGTTGAAGTTAATGGAGTAGTGAAAGCTGGCTGCCAGGCCAGGCTTATTTTTTTTGTTAAAGGGGACTTTGTTCAAGAGTGGGAGTTGTACAAGAACAACTCTTGATACTGCAGGTACACGAAACTTTAGTTTTGAATTCCACACACACATATCTTAGTGGGGGATATTTGGAAGAGGATAAGATGCAGGAAAGACTGTTACTATGATTTTACTAGCCAGGAATAGATATGGCAGTAAAAAGGTACTGGCTATCCTGCCCAGTATGTCAGAAAACCTCTCTAATACCTAATTCCTATTCCAATCATTCAAGTTCCCTTTGAATGGATAGGAATAGACCTGGTAGGTCTGTTGGAAAAAATTGGCTCGCGGGCACCAGTATGTTTTAGTAATTTTGAATTATGCCATGCGCTATCCGGAAGCCATTCCATTACGTTATATCAAGTCAAGCACTATAGCCAAAGAGCTACTACTTCTTTATATAGGGTTATGGATTCTGAATGAAATTCTAATAGACAAAGGCACCCCTTTCATGTAAAAATTAAATTAAAGAATTAAGTCAGTTCCTTGGCATAAAAGCCCTCTGCATCTCAGTCTATCACTCACAAAAGGATGGGATTGCGCTTTAACTGTACTTTAAAACAGATTGTTAGGAGGGTGGTGGTAGAAGAAAGGAAAGACCGGGATCCACTCCTCCCTTTTCTAATGTTCGTGGTGCAGAAAGTACCACAAGCCTCAACGGGGTTTAGACCATTTGAGCTCTTGCATGGATTACACGCAAGGGGCATTTTGAACATCCTCAAGGAGGGTTGGGAACAGAAACACCAAAGGAGCCAAATGTAGTTCAGTTTGTTGCACAATTGTATGGATGGATGAGACAAATAGGTCCTCTGGTGAAACAACACTTAGAGGATGCCCAGGAGCGTCAGAAATGGCAGGGATGTATTTTCTCCTATACCTGGGCGTACCACTCTGATATAATCACATCCCCGTGGGGTAGTAGTTAAGTAATGGCCAGACTGTATACCCGAAGCTAGACGGGCTGGTGATAGACCATGCACCATTAAAATGGATACAGGTAAATGAAGAGGACAATGCCAGAATGACGTAATGGTTCTTGGCATTGCAGCTATGCATAAAAACGCAGATGCTTTCTCCCATAAATATGCGCTCTCCGCAGTATCCACTTCGCCTAGGTTGAAGAAGCTAAGGGGAGGGATATGTTGCAAAAAGGGCAATTTACCACAGACCGCTATGGGAGTGAGTAATAATTTCTCTGGCAGTCTGTTGGCTCATGTTGTAGGTAGGATTTAATCTTCACACTTTTCTACACACAGAGCTCAGGTTCACATGTGGAGCATATGAGTGTGATTTGATTAATTAAGGGTTTAACTAGTTAGTGATTGGGAGGAAGCATAAGTAGTTGCTTTGGTGTTGTGGGCATGGTGACCAATGCCAATCAGTGGCCAGTGACTAGTGAGGGGGACCGTTGTCTAGCTAGAAGAAGGGTTGCAAGGAATTGTAAATACTTCTGTTTGTTTGATTGCTGGAACTACAAGAGTTGCTGTCTGTACCATCCTGACATCCCTGGATAAAACTACAAGTGGTTCAGCTAACTTGTGTCAGCATTATCTATTTGGCGTGCTTGCCATAAGTGGTTTCATCGCGGGATCTTCAAAGGACAGACAGATACTGCTGTCCACCCAGCCAACAACAAATATATTTGCTCCAAATGTGGAAAATGCATAGGTGTTGCAAACCTTAATCACAAAGCAAATGTATAAAATTGCCTGATAGCTTCAAGTGGTGCAAAAACTGGTTAATACAAATATATTTGCTTGGCACAATATTAAATATTAACCTTTAAAAGTCCGCAACAAATTAAGGTTTTCACAAGCTTATTTTATATAAGAATTCTGGAACTCAAGCATACTGTCATTTCCATTAAACAGTGAGTTAACAGTGTCACAATTCAGAATGATAAGACTTTAAGACAATAAATCAATTTTGCATCAAGTACTGTTAATATGCAACATAACCTAAACATATTATGATAGAGTCCACCAGAATAATTAATGCATTTAATTAATGAAAAGGTGACAATTCTGTAGTACAGTTATAACTGAGTGGTATCTGGTATTATAAAGATCAGTTAGTGGGTGGATATCATTTAGTTGTGTCCAACATATTATGTGAGTGCTGCCCCTAGCATGAAATTGGAATATGACAGGTAGGTTATGTATTCAACATTACTGCAACATTTAAACAATAGGGTAAATAAAGTTATTTGGGAAGGAGCAAGTGGCAATTTCACTGTGCTTAATTACTGAGGCCAGATCACATCCAATGAGGTGACAAGAACAAGAGATTTTGGGAACATTCTACCTGATGTAATGTACAGTATATTCATTGATCCTACTTCCTGGTGGAACAAAAGACATTATAAAGTTAATGGTGAAGTAGAGGCTGTGTGTTGTTTATACTTTTAATTTTTTTTAGGTGAATTTGATTTGGGTAAGATCACCTTTTTAATCATTCTTCATCTCTGTCACGCTTCAAAGTAAGTAACAGCTATGGAGCCCAGGATGAGCTAGAGAATGTAGGTGTTTATTGATCAAAATGCAGATAAGTAGTACAAACCAAATAATGCTGAAATTGCACAGGAATATCAGAGGTGACTGGATACTGGCTGCAAGGAGTACTGCGGATACATGAGCAATGGTGAGATGAAGAGGGATCCAGAGTAGAGATATGAAGTCGAAAGACACAGGCGAAGAGACAAAGTGGAAGTCAGCAAAACAACAATGACCAGCATAGGAGAGAGAAAGAGGCAGGTATAAGTAGGGAACACTCAGGTGCAGGAGATGAGTAGTGAGACAGGTTAACCCCTAGTACTAACAAAGGAAAAGCACAATAGCAGCACCTCTGGTGAATAGAGGTACTACCATAATATATACAGTGCACACAACAATAAAGTCCAAAGTCCAAAAGGCAGGAGCTGCCAAGCAAAGCAGCATGCAATGCAGAGGGCTACAGGCAGTTCCTGACATTGTCCATTTGTTGAATTGGTCAGGAGATGAAGAATGGGCCCGATGGGCTTTGTCTTTAATAAAATTTTAAGAAAATAACAGCAAAGTGCTGAGAATTGGCGGTTCCTCTGAACCCCTGCTTAGTAAATATACCCCTTAGATTTGTCTTAGCTCAGCTCTAAATTGCAGTCTTTCAGTGTTACATGTAAAAGCAGCCAGTATGTGCCCTGCATGAAAAACATAAGTAAATGTATTTGCATCCATTTGTCCAGGAACAAATTTGCACCTTTTTTTATTTTGCTTTGCTCCTAAATGAGACACAATGGGTCTGATTCATCTCAGAAGACAATGTGAATGCAACCTGCGCTCAAAATGCACTCAACTTGTACGCACGTACGGCCATATTCAAGCCCAAGCGGATCTCAAGATACGTTTCCATTTGAACCTGGGTACAAGTACTCTCTGGCTATACGTTACTTACCGTATGTAGATAGAAAGTACACGGTGCAGGATACGCACATGTGTAACATAAAGTCCCATCAGAACACATGCAAAAAGAAATATGTTGTTAAAATAAATTAACAACTCTTAATATTATAATCATTAAAAAGATATGTTTAAAATTCATAAATCTGGATATAGCGTCTCTTACTTGCAAACACATGTTCTGGCAAGCATGTCAGTCTTCACTATCAGTCGGCACTTACACCTGCCCAGTAGCTGATGCAAATGATACTGTTAAAAAGCACATTCTTAACAGATACCCTGAACTTGAATCAGCTGTATCTGTGCTAGCACGCCCTCGGCACGCCCTCACTGTACATTGACTACATCCGTCTGCCCCTTCCGACCCCCGTTAGGCCCTTCAGGTCTTAGTCGTTAGTGTCATTTGCGTTTGGACATGAATTCCATGCAATTGCGTTCACTGGTGTAAATCCCGTTGTGGCATGTGAGCAGAGCTTGTACACGCAAGATACTGCACGCAAATGGACTTGCGTCCGAAGATTAATGCGGCCCAATGTGTTCTTTAATTGGCTCTCATACCACCGTCTTCACTGGATGACTGTGTTAAATATAGCAATTTGACTTTTAAAGCAAAGGTTTTATAACTGCAACAAAATATTTGTACAGCCAACACAGGCTTATACACCCCTGACTTGGTAAATAAGTGGCTGGCACAGAACGATTCAAAAAATATAAAACGAAATTTAGGTCCTTTGCCTTTCTGCACCCTTAACAATGTTCAGCTGAATGCCTATGCTACTGTGGGACAGTATGGTAAATATACTATACAGCAGCCCTGAATGCAGATACATTTAAACAAGTCCAATTTATCTCTCCAAATGTCCAAATGAGTCTTTTAATGGATAAGTAAACAAAATTTTATGTACTCTTTTATTTCACTAACTTTCATCTTTCTCAGTTATTAGACAACATTTTCAAGAGATAAAGTCCATTATTCATTAAAAAATAAATAGAAATGGTGGCAGAGGTTAACATTTCCATGAATCACTGAATCACTTATTTAAATGACTTTTTAAATAGGTTTCATGCCAGTTCTTTGGTGGACAAAGAACCGCACTCTGAATTAAATTAAGTAATTGTGTGATGCATTATTAAATAAATGCTCTGATTAATTTTTTAAAGGGTGCAGCATGTTTACCCTTAAAGGGGGAAACTTTTGACAAGGAGCACAATTGAAGAGGTAGTATTCATTACGCCAAATAGAGAGATCAAGTCAAAACTATAATCATTATAACAAAAAGTAAAACAATGTAGTTGCATAAATTAAATGCTTTCTTGACACGGTTGCTTAAAAGTTATACATGAAGACCAATTTAAAGAACTAAAGGAAGACATCAGCAGATTTAGGTGTTAGAAGTACAAAACTTTTAAAATGAGGGCAAAAGCTGCCCATTTAAATGTTTCATATTCATGAATTTTAAGATAAGACAAACTTTAAAGAGTAGATAGTGGCAGTTGCTAATGAAATCAAGTATTTTATATATTTTATGTGACCCCTAAAAATATAGCCACACAATGCTCCATTACACACAATGGGCCTGATTCATTAAGGAAAGTAAGGCAAAAAAAAATTGTACGTTTTCTCCTGGACAAAACCATGTCACAATGCAAGGGGTGTAAATTATTTTATTTATTTTTCACATAAGTTAAATACTGTCTGTTTTTTCATTTAGCACACAAATACCTCATAGCTTATTTGTACACTGAAATTTAAAGTTGATCTAGGACATGCCCTACCCCAACTATAATTCTGCCATCACATTTTAATTTTACCTCCCCCCTCCAATGCAACATGGTTTTGCCAAGGTGCAAACTTACTCATTTTTCTTGCTTTACTTTCCTTAATGAATCAGGCCCTAAATACGTATAAAAAAGACTTAGTGGCTAGTGTACAATACAGAGCCTATTATCTGGTGGCTTTTGTATCATATATTTTCTGGCAGCAAATGTACTAAACAGAGTCTGATCTCCATTCACTAGTATACAATACAGGCCTATTCTGGTGGCTAGTGTACAATACCTTTTCTGCTGGCTAGTGTATAATATGTTTTCTGGTGGCTAGTGTACAAATAAAACTAGCAACGTCACATGTACTTACTATACACATGCAGTGAGCTATAAGATGTTATAATATATTTACATTTTAAACATGGTAATCAGTGCATTTATTGTATTTAGGTGTAAATAATTTAAAAAATCATTACATGTAAAAATAAAATCTTTCATCTTTCGCATTGTGAGAGAATGGTTGGAACACAGAATGTCCACATCGCAAAAGTCCTGCAGTGTTAGAAACTGGAATCTGCAAATACAAGTAAAAATCATGTTTTGTTGTGAAGATTTTTTGCCGAAGTTTTGAAATAATCTAGATGCAAACAGGGATTGGCTTGGATTGGAAATGGAGTGTGGTGCTAGAGCCTCCATTCTAAAGCCTGCATTCCACCACTATTGAGGTGCTTTCTTGGTACAAGATCACAGCCAGCCTCAATGCTATATTGTCTCTGTTTCCTTACAGAAACTATTGGGAAAGGCAAGAGCAGTCCATGCAAGGCCTTCACTAGCAAGCAGCAGAGAGATCATCTGGCCCCTGGAAATCAGTGTACATCCTCCAGACCACCCTCTATAACCTAAAGCTCCAAGGTCTAATATCTGGTTGCCGGGAAGCCACAGATTTGGACCTGCTTCCCTGCACGGCACATGAGTCTTTTAGTACCTCTTGCAACAAATGTTGTCTTCATGAGCTGATTCCCATCACTGTTTCTGTTTCTCTTTAGAATTTGACATCTTCAAACATGTTGTGTATTCTATAACTGCTAATCTCTTACCTTAAATTCCAAGTTCAATCTTGAAGTTCGAGTTTGCAGTTAAAAGATGTTAGATTTCATAGTATTTCAACGTTCTTTTAAAATTTGAACAGCAAACATTACTGTGTTCAAGTTTAAGTTAGGAGTTCGAGTCCTAAATTAACATGATAAAACATAAAAAATAATATACAATGTATCCACTTAATCTTCAGCAAACTGGTTCGAACCAGCTTGAATATAATCAAACCTATTTTCCTTGCTCTAATGTAGCTCTATATTTTAAGTCTATCTAAAGAATTTATTAGAACCAATTTAAGAAACCAGTTGAAGAGCCACTTTAAAGCAATTTTGAGCATCTCTAGTTGGGTTGTCCAGGATCTACTTTTAATGGATCTCCTTTGGTATCACAGTTAAATGAGCTAGAGAGATTGAAGGGACATTTTTCACTTTTGCCGCCATGCACATTCCTATGCATGGCCAAATCCTGTAAATAGTCACATGAAGCATCTGTACGGAGACACTTCCTAAAAACAGAAAGTGACCATTCTATGTACAGATGGAGCACATTTTTTCCTCTTACTTCCCACACTGCTTCCTATCTGTGACACTGTTATCTGCTGCCCCTCAATGACAGTGATGGCCCGGGAGGGTGGCACTGGGCTATGATGTCACAGTCCAGCACCAAACTCCAAGTATGAGGAACAGGAGGTGCCACCACCCACCTCCCAACTGCTAAGGAAAAGCGCAGCCGGGTCTGGGGGCACACGCTCAATGGGGGAGCTGCATGCCATGAGACTGGGGCCTACGGGTCCTTTTTTATTTTTACCTATTTATTGAACACTAGCACTAATGGCAGAAAGCACATTTTTTTCGTGGATTTCAATTGGTTTGCTTTTCATTTTCATGTTTTGGGTTTGAGCATGACCCTTATGGGCTGCACTCTCCCCACGTTGTCGCAGGCTCCCACCTTATAGGGGGAGCTGAAGATCCAGTACCCGGGTGTAAGCTTTAGCCAACCTTGCTGTAAAGGGTACCGCCCGAACCTTGTCCCTTATGGCTCCGGGGGATGGGGAGCAACAGAGCCCTTTCCCTTTAGAGAAGGGGCCAAAGGCCCAAAGGCCTAAGCCCCAGC
The DNA here is from genome assembly GCF_038048845.1 of Mixophyes fleayi. Classification (NCBI taxonomy): domain Eukaryota; kingdom Metazoa; phylum Chordata; class Amphibia; order Anura; family Limnodynastidae; genus Mixophyes; species Mixophyes fleayi. Next base: position 253,643,087 of record NC_134406.1, read on the forward strand.
ATAGTTTTTTCACAGTACTCGGTGTTATACAGCACCGCACATCAGGCTTCAATAAAAAAAAGACAATCTGAGGGAGTGGGTGATGTGTATGAGGAGCTGAAGAAACCCAAGACGCCCACAGAGCTTCCATTGGCCCTGCCAAAATCTGTACATTCCATCTGGATTACACATATAGAATATGTACAGATAACTCTACAATATCAATTTAAAGGAGTATAATAATGATTGGCCAATCAAATCTCATCTTATCATTTTTTCCAGATGTAGCCACTTCAAGCAATAGTCTGTATACACCATTTAGCCTCCAATCAAAGACAAGCTTCCTCTTGTTTCCTACTACATAACTACGGTTATACCCATTGTCACATTACACAGCTCAGTGCAGCTATGCATTAAAACAGAAATGTCATAATTGTATTCCGAAATAGCTAGAGCCGATTACCGAGGGTTTATAATGCCAATAACACACTTGTCATTACAGGCTGCCTTATCAACATAGGAGGGAGGGTTAAATGTTGGAAAGGTTTATCTGCAATATTGGGACATTGTATAGAGACAAGGGAGCCTATTGATTTTAGTCATTTTCATTTTTTGATGCAATTATACTTTTTCACAATATTTACACTCACTTTTCTTCTTCATATTTTAATATCTTGTAATGGTATATTTAGTCATAAAATGATAACCCTTTGATTTTAAATATATTTGTAATAATTCAAATGGTTTGTGTGACTCCCATTAAACCTTATACTGCACTTATTATGAGGATTTCAGATGAGCGCGAGGTCCTTTAGGACATTACCAGTTATTATGGGCAGCACAGTGGCTAAGTGGTTAGCAATTCTGCCTTACAGCACTGGGGTCATAAGTTCAACTCCCAACCATGGCCTTATCTGTGTGGAGTTTGTATGTTCTCCCTGTGTTTGCATGGGTTTACTCCGGGGGCTCCGGTTTCCTCTCACACTCCAAAAATATACTGGTAGGTTAATTGACTACTAAGAAAATTGACCCTAGTCTGTGTGTGTGTGTGTGTGTGTGTGTGTGTGTGTGTGTGTGTATGTCTGTGTTAGGGAATTTAGACTGTAAGCCCCAATGGGGCAGGGACTGATGTGAGTGAGTTCTCTGTACAGTGCTGAATTAGTGGTGCTATATAAATAAATGATGATGATGATGATGATGATGATGATGATTATAGTAGGGGACTTCCTGCTCATTTTTGCTGGCACCACTATGAGGTGTGAGCAAAAATGAATGGAGATTTCAACCCGAACAGAACCGCCCAGTGATATCGTTAGAACCTTCCATTGGACCTCCCGCTGAATTGAATTCCCTCCATTGAGACTGACCATCATTTGAGGGCCTGTGTTAAAACTTTTTCTGACGCTTGAAGTAAGTTACAGTACAAACTATTTTAGGGTAAGAGAAACATAGTCTCTGACCTCTGGGCTGTAAACTGTTATTGCTCAAGAAAATTTTACTTTTTGTAAATCCTGTGCTTGGCCCAGTATGTTTCATGCTATAAATCTATGAAAATGCCCTATCTGTTTATTGCAGTGCAATTTACATTTGTATTGCATTGCATATATACTTCCTAAATAAGCCCGGTTCATCAATATCGCAGAACATGGCATTGCTCCGGATAGTATTAATCTCATGTTGTCTAGCAAACTTCCTCTATGTAATAGGTGTCTTTTCTTTCACACAGTTGTCCACATTGATTTCACTGCAACAATAAAAGACATAAAAAAAAAAAAAGGTATATCTGCTAAACAAATTAAACCAACTTGTAGCAGCATGACCTTTACATGCAGCAAGAAGTTGTTGCCCTTTGAAGTAAAAGCAAGAGACTGTCTCTCTCTCACCGTATCATGATATTTTGATATTCCACTTTCAGGAGGAGATGTGTATATATCAACCCCTCTCCTCCTCTCATGTCACACGGGGACTCTGTTATCAGCAAGGATGAGAATCCATACCTCCAACACGGGAGATCAGAGGACGAATCAGCACATGCCTGCCAGCAAAATAACATTAAAACAGCAGTATGCTCCAGCCGAGCCATCTGAGCCCATATTTTGCCATCTGGGGAAGACAACTGTGTGAATAAAAGAAAAATGTGCTAACAAATTATAGGCTATCCATTGTTTAAATATCAGTAATAAAAATTAATATCCTCCTTTTACATGCATAGATATAAATATGTTGACTTGTTTTGTTGTTGATTTTAATCAATATTAAAATCTTTAAGTTTTCTTGTTACAACTAAGTAATGATAGTAGAACAAGACAAACGCAACAAAATATACAGAGTATCGTATGGTCAATGACTGATGGGGCCAGGTTAGCTCTCTCTATATATATATATATATATATATATATATATATATATATATATATATATATTTATTCTGTAAGCTCCTACAATGAGCACGTGAGCGCCAGAACTGAACCATGGAGCAATGGAATAAGGTGGCCTGGTCAGGTGGACGGCCGAGTGCTTGTGTTGTTTCCCTGGTGAAGAGATGGCACTAAACTTGGGTCCTGGCATTCCTGTGATGTTACTTTGACATGTACCACCAACCTAAACATTGTTACTGACCAAGTACACCCCTTCAAGGTAACAGTATTCCCTGATGGCAGTGGCCTCTTTCAGCAGCATAATGCGCCCTGCTACACTGCAAAAATTGTTCAGGAATGGTTTGAGGAGCATGAAAAAGAGTTCAACATGTTGACTTGGCCTCCAAATTCTCCAGATCTCATTCTGATTGGGCATCTGTGGGATGTGCTGGAAAAACAAGTGAGAGCCATTGAGTCCCCACTCCAAACTACCAGGAAATTAAAGTATCTGCTGCTAACATCTTGTTGCCAGATACCACAGGACATCTTCAGAGGTCTTGTGGAGTTCATGCCTTGATAGGTCAGAGCTGTCTTGGTGGCACAAGGGGGGGCCACACAATATTAGACAGATGGTTTTTATGTTGTAACTAATCAGTGTAAATGGGCTTTATTGTAGAATTATCAAGATCCCAGGGATTTAACAACACATTTATTGTAGTATACTTGTCACTATCATCTATTTATTATTCAAAGCAGACATTTTGTTCATGGTTCCTATCCCTTAAAAATTATATTTTTAGACATATGTATAATTTATATTGTGTATGCGCACTTTTCTATAAATATTTTATTATGTATGAATTTAGCAATGATTTTAGTACCCTTACTGTTGAACTTTGACTCTTTCTTTTATCTTAATTTTATGTATTATATTGATTTTAGATGTTTTTATATGCAAGCCTCATTATTTGGATCCTGGCCTATTATATATTGTCATTGAATATTATCAATATATGTAAGTTATAATTTTGTTATTTCTTGCAATTAATCAGTTTCTTTACAATAACAAATTAATTTATATATTTAGACAAGTTATAGCTACCTCCTTAGACTTTATCAATTGTTTGTTTTATATTTGCTGCATTCGTAGTATTATTAGGTAGTATTGCCTATTATGTGTAAATTTGGCAGCATATCCTTTCAAATATATACATTTTCCTTGTAGTTTTTATAAGTTTTATAAGTTTACTATTTTTGAGCTTAAAATTCCCATTAATTAATTAAAATGAGAATCATTGGGAGTACACATTTTACCTTCATTATCTTGGTTTTTGCTTGGCGGGTCGGTATTTCAGCTGGAGCTTGGTGGGTTGGTATTGCAGATGGAGCTTGGTGGGTTGGTATTTCAGCTGGAGCTTGGTGGGTTGGTATTGTAGATGGAGCTTGGTGGGTTGGTATTAAAGATGGAGCTTGGAGGGTTGGCATCGCATATAGTGCTTGGTGGGTTGGTATTTCAGCTGGAGCTTGGTGGGTTGTTATTTCAGCTAGAGCTTGACAATTTGGCATTTCAGATGAAGCTTGGTGGGTTGGTATTTCAGCTGAAGCTTGGTGGGTTGGTTTTTCAGATGGAGCTTGGTGGGTTGGTATTTCAGCTGAAGCTTGTTGGGTTATTTCAGCTGGAGATTGGTGGGTTGGTATTTCAGTTGGAGCATGGTGGGTTAGTGTTTCAGCTGGAGCTTGGCGGGTTGGTATTTCAGCTGGAGCTTGGCAGGTTTGTATTGCAGCTGGAGCTTGGTGGGTTTGTATTTCAGCTGGAGCATGGTGGGTTGGTATGGAGTTTGGTGGGTTGGTCTTTCAGATAAAGCTTGGTAGTTTTAGTTGCTGGGCTACATAAATTGTCCCAGTTTTCTGCTGTTTCTTTTCTCTCCTTATGTTTTTAGCCTACTTTATACCTTTACCTTTGCTGATTTTCATTGCCATCCCCTACTCTTCTGTCCTCCTGTGTCTGTTTACTGACATGCTTTCATACATGTTCTTGTTTATGTGCATCATGATGCCTCTATTGTATGTTTTGTATGTGTTTGTAGCTATAGAGATCCACCAGTTTTGTCTAGAGACATATGTTCTTTTTTTCCTCTGCAGAATGGGGAGACAGGGTTGCATTGGGTACAATGAATGCATAGGAAAAGATTTGCTGTATAAAAGAATGGGCATTTTAATTATTATTATTTATTTATATAGGGTTGTCTTAAGAATACAACTCATGTTCCCAACAGTGAGGCATCAATGCTAACCAATCTGGCACAGTGCAGGTGTGGTTGCTGTGTGTAATTATCGACTTGAGGGTTGTTATTGGATGTATGTTATTAATGATTTATTTGGACATATGTGAACAATGTAATTTTTAAACAGCATTTAGTACAACCCTTCTTCCAGGTCTCTGCTGCTTCAGACGTCTTTACCTTTTGCTGGTCCTGGCTCTATCTCCTGTTACCAGTGGCCCTGATGACTTACTCTGCATCTTCAGGCAGCACGGTGGCTCAGTGGTTAGCACTTCTGCCACACAGCACTGGGGTCATGAGTTTGATTCCTGAACAGGATCTTATCTGTGCGGAGTTTGTATGTTCTCCCCGTGTTTGTATGGGTTTCCTCCGGGTGTTATGATTTCCTCCCCCACTCCAAAAACACACAATAATTAATACTAGTCTGTGTATGTTAGGGAATTTAGACTGTAAGCACCAATGGGGCAGGGACTGATGTGAATGACAAATGTTCTCTGTACAGCGCTGCAGAATTGGTGGTGCTATATAAATAAATGGTGATGATGATGGTCCTGAATTCATGTAACCTGCAAGAGAGAAGGTTTGGGAATTACAAAGGGGTTATGCTATGCAGCACAGTAGACTTTAGGTTAGGATTAGGCTGGGTGAATGGGAAGGGTTGAGTTAAGCTCTGCCAATGTCAATCAATATACCTTGATCTTACAACCATGAAACAATTGACTGTTTCCACCAGCCCCTAAGTAACATATGATGTTTCCACCAGCCCCTAAGTATCATATGAAGTCTTCCAATGGTGGTTTATGTTAATAGTTGTTCATGGCTTTCAGATGGCACAAACTTTCTCCACTGAAACTGAGTGGTGGATCTATAGACTTGGCAAGAGACAATGTGGCCTTGGGATGAGGAGTTTGACATTTGCTGTGTATATTAATACCCTGGTGCTTGGGCATTGCTGTATGATGATGCTAATCGGGTCTAAACTATATTTTAGGGAGTGTGTGTTTCATTGGGTAATATTTTTTTTTATATACAGTAGGGGCCCCTGACTGGTGCATAGCTCAAGGACAGTGATATGTTTGGTATCTTTTCTCCATGGTAAAGGGCTTTTGATTGTCTAGAAAGTCAGACACTTTCCTGATCCTCCATTGGCTTCTATTAAAAACCCAAACAGTGATTCAGGCATATTCTAACCTACTCCCAGAATCAACTTTAATACTGGTTCCATGCTCTTTATCTCCTGGGGTAAAAAAACAAGCAACCATTTTATTTGACATTATTCAGCCATGCCAAGATAATATATTATTATCTGGATAATGTGAAAATGAGCCAAATTGCCATTATTCGGAGCATAAATAAGAATTGAACAATATCCTAAGAATTTAGATTTGACACTCTATCCCATTGCAATAAGGGTTGTGTCGACAAGGAGGCAATTTTGGGCAGCTATCATTATTATTATTATTATTGTAGATTTGTAAGGCAGCACAGTCCTCCTCAGCGATGTACAGTAGAGAAAACAGTACATACATAAAACAGGGACAAAATAAACACAAATATGAAAACAAAGGTTATGAAGGACCCTGCTCATTAGAGAGCTTACATTCTAAGTGGGAGAGGACACCTCTGAAACAAGAGGAGCAGCTCAGCGTGGAGATTGGGACAGTTGTGAGGGTGCATTAGTGTGAATAGTGTTATCTGTGATAAGGTCACCTCTAAAAAAGAGATGGGTTTTCAAAGAGCGTCTAAATATTTGAAGGCTGTGGGAAAGCCTGATTGGGTGCGTTAAAGAATTCCATAATTGGGGAGCAGCACGGGAGAAGTCTTGTAGGCGGAATGAGAGGTGGTTACCAGAAAAGAGACAAGACACAGGTCAGAGGTAGATCTAAGAGGGAGGGAGGGAGGGAGAGTATTTTGATATGAGATTTGAGATGTATGTAGGGGTAGTGTTGTTGAGGACTTTGTAGGTAAGGGTGAGTAATATGAATTTGATTCTGGAAGACACAGGGAGCCAGTGTAGGGATTTGCAAAGTGGTGCAGCAGATGTGGAACGGACAGAGAGGAAGCTATCTCAGGGAAGCAGGTGTTGTTGACAGCTAAATGAAATTAATTGATTTAAGAATTAAAATATACATTTTCTTGATGCAAAACTTACATTAAAGAAATGCACCTTGTTGGTAGACCTAACAAAGCTATAGCTGTCTTTTACCCTGTACACAAGTCATATAGAAACGTTTATGATAGTGTGTGTATATGGGATGAAATAGCTGTCATTTCAGTGTCTGCCTTAGGCAGGCCCTGATCGCAAGCAATTTAGTCTTAACACGCAGGTTTAATCAACAAGATTTTTATTTTTAAAAAAAATCAACAAACAATAAGAGGAACAAGGTCAATTAGTTAATGAAATACATCAATCCACTGCACTAATTCAATTACAACACATCAATAAAAATCAGATTTCTAAGATCACCAGTCAAGTACACAAGTGTATTATATTATAGTAATAAATGAAAGGCGCACAGCAATCATCACATCGTTCCTTATTTTAATAAGAAGTGATAAATTACATCAAGACTTCAAAAAAAAAAAAATGGAAAGAATTGTTAGCAGGTTTATTAAGGTTTTCTGTTTTTTATTGAAAGTTTGGGTGTACATTTCACAATGGGCAACATCAAAAATCAGACTTTCTGCCTGTTACTCGGCTTCCTCCTGTCTAGCCGCCTTTGGGATTCGCTCTTTCTCTTTCATCAGCTGCCATTTTCAGCAGCATGCAGTAATTTCATGGCTCATTGCAAGCTCTGAAAACCTTTGAAACCACAAATGCTAACCTACCTGGCCTGCAGCCATTTAGGAAGAGATTAATTTAGCAAACAGAAGCAAAACACTTTCTACTTCTAGACTGTGCATAATTTTACTTCTATCTGTATTTATTTTACAGTGAGCAGCGTAATGACAATTTCAGTAATTGCAACTCTATAAGAACTTGCCTACCTGGCTTATCTGACTATCACAAGAATGTGAGTCAGTCAGATTAGAAGAAAAAAAACGGAGAGTGTGCGAATCTGCTCTAGTTGCCTTCCAAAATATGTGCTTTGTGTTAAAACTTAAGTGATGTTATGCACTCATTATTCTAACATTTATCTGGGCCACAAGGCTCTCTGAGGCAGTGAGATTTTATTTTATATTTATTTTAAAAGCTTGCCGTATTAAAAAATATTAAGGGATTCTTCAGTGTATTTTTGTGGTTAAAGTGACAAAATTTCAGGGACAGAGTGCCAAGCTGATTGTACATCACATGCTGGTTTTCATATTGTCATTATAGAGCTGTCAGGCCACTGAACAGAGCAGGAAAAAAATTCACCTAAGGCAAGCTCCAGCTGATTCAGCTTGGAAACAAGTCAGATTCCAAATTATTCCACAAAATGTTCTGGTGAAAGAGTCACAATTGTTTTTTCGGAGCCTCACGTTATAGAGCAAAGAAGGAACGTAGCTCACACCCTCATGCGTTGTTTGTTTTTCATTTAACTGACAACTACATTTCCTGTAATAAGTGGCAAAATCTGTTTTGGAAATGCTGTGATTAGAGTGTTATAATTAGGGATGAGCGCGCTCGGATTTCTGAAATCCGAGCCCACCCGAACGTTGCGGATCCGAGTCGGATCCGAGACAGATCCGGGTATTGGCGCCAAATTCAAAAGTGAAACTGAGGCTCTGACTCATAATCCCGTTGTCGGATCTCGCGATACTCGGATCCTATAAATTCCCCGCTAGTCGCCGCCATCTTCACTCGGGCATTGATCAGGGTAGAGGGAGGGTGTGTTAGGTGGTCCTCTGTGCTGTTTAGTTCTGTGCTGTTTAGTTCTGTGCTGTTTAGTGCTGTGCTGTGCTGTGCTGTGCTGTGTTCTGCAGTATCAGTCCAGTGGTGCTGTGTGCTGTGCTCTGTCCTTCTGAGGTCAGTGGTGCTGCTGGGTCCTGTGCTGTGTCCTGTTCAGTCCAGTGGTGCTGTGTCCTGTGCTCTGTGCTTCTAAGGGCATAGTTATTTCCCCAATATTCCCCTGTGTTTAAAAAAATAAAAAAAAGTTTTTTTTATAAAATACCAAAAACTACTTTAATATTTTTTAATTACCACAAAATTTTCACAACCAATCCTGCAGTATAAGCCCATTGGTACTGCAATATTACCAAGTTCACACATTCAGCAGTAAAAGTCCAGTGGTACTGCAATATTACAAAGTTTACACATTCTGCAGTATCAGTCCAGTGGTGCTGTGTCCTGTGCTCTGTCCTGCTGAGTTCCGTAGTGCTGCTGGGTCCTGTGCCGTGTCCTGTTCAGTCCAGTGGTGCTGTGTCCTGTGCTCTGTGCTTCTAAGGGCATAGTTATTTCCCCATTATTCCCAAGTTTGTAAAAAATAAAAAAAAAGTAAAAAAAAATAAAAAAATTAAAAAAAAAAAAAAATATATAATAATTATAACCAAATTTGCAAAACCAATCCAGCATTATAAGTCCATTGGTACTGCAATATTACCAAGTTCACACATTCAGCAGTAAAAGTCCAGTGGTACTGCAATATTACAAAGTTTACACATTCTGCAGTATCAGTCCAGTGGTGCTGTGTCCTGTGCTCTGTCCTGCTGAGTTCCGTAGTGCTGCTGGGTCCTGTGCCGTGTCCTGTTCAGTCCAGTGGTGCTGTGTCCTGTGCTCTGTGCTTCTAAGGGCATAGTTATTTCCCCATTATTCCCAAGTTTGTAAAAAATAAAAAAAAAGTAAAAAAAAATAAAAAATTAAAAAAAAAAAAAATATATATAATAATTATAACCAAATTTGCAAAACCAATCCAGCATTATAAGTCCATTGGTACTGCAATATTACCAAGTTCACACATTCAGCAGTAAAAGTCCAGTGGTACTGCAATATTACAAAGTTTACACATTCTGCAGTATCAGTCCAGTGGTGCTGTGTCCTGTGCTCTGTCCTGCTGAGTTCCGTAGTGCTGCTGGGTCCTGTGCCGTGTCCTGTTCAGTCCAGTGGTGCTGTGTCCTGTGCTCTGTGCTTCTAAGGGCATAGTTATTTCCCCATTATTCCCAAGTTTGTAAAAAATAAAAAAAAAGTAAAAAAAAATAAAAAATTTAAAAAAAAAAAAATATATATAATAATTATAACCAAATTTGCAAAACCAATCCAGCATTATAAGTCCATTGGTACTGCAATATTACCAAGTTCACACATTCTGCAGTATCTTGTGCTACATATAATGGAGACCAAAAATTTGGAGGATAAAGTAGGGAAAGATCAAGACCCACTTCCTCCTAATGCTGAAGCTGCTGCCACTAGTCATGACATAGACGATGAAATGCCATCAACGTCGTCTTCCAAGCCCGATGCCCAATCTCGTAGTACCGGGCATGTAAAATCCAAAAAGCCCAAGTTAAGAAAAAGTAGCAAAAAGAGAAACTTAAAATCATCTGAGGAGAAACGTAAAGTTGCCAATATGCCATTTACGACACGGAGTGGCAAGGAACGGCTTAGGCCCTGGCCCGTGTTCATGACTAGTGGTTCAGCTTCACCCACGGATCTTAGCCCTCCTCCTCCTCCCCCCCCCTACAAAAAATTGAAGAGAGTTATGCTGTCAGCAACAAAACAGCAAACAACTCTGCCTTCTAAAGAGAAATTATCACAAATCCCCAAGGCGAGTCCAAGCGTGTTGGTGGTTGTCAAGCCTGACCTTCCCATCACTGTACGGGAAGAGGTGGCTCGGGAGGAGGCTATTGATGATGTAGCTGGCGCTGTGGAGGAACTTGATGATGAGGATGGTGATGTGGTTATTGTAAATGAGGCACCAGGGGGGGAAACAGCTGATGTCCATGGGATGAAAAAGCCCATCGTCATGCCTGGTCAGAAGACCAAAAAATGCACCTCTTCGGTCTGGAGTTATTTTTATCCAAATCCAGACAACCAATGTATGGCAATATGTAGCTTATGTAAAGCTCAAATAAGCAGGGGTAAGGATCTTGCCCACCTAGGAACATCCTCCCTTATACGTCACCTGAATAACCTTCATAGTTCAGTGGTTAGTTCAGGAACTGGGGCTAGGACCCTCATCGGTACAGGGACACCTAAATCCCGTGGTCCAGTTGGATACACACCAGCAACACCCTCCTCGTCAACTTCCTCCACAATCTCCATCAGATTCAGTCCTGCAGCCCAAGTCACCAGCCAGACTGAGTCCTCCTCAATACGGGATTCATCCGAGGAATCCTGCAGCGGTACGCCTACTACTGCCACTGCTGCTGTTGCTGCTGTTAGTCGGTCATCTTCCCAGAGGGGAAGTCGTAAGACCGCTAAGTCTTTCACCAAACAATTGACCGTCCAACAGTCGTTTGCCATGACCACCAAATACGATAGTAGTCACCCTATTGCAAAGCGTATAACTGCGGCTGTAACTGCAATGTTGGTGTTAGACGTGCGCCCGGTGTCCGCCATCAGTGGAGTGGGATTTAGAGGGTTGATGGAGGTATTGTGTCCCCGGTACCAAATCCCCTCGAGATTCCACTTCACTAGGCAGGCGATACCAAAAATGTACAGAGAAGTACGATCAAGTGTCCTCAGTGCTCTTAAAAATGCGGTTGTACCCACTGTCCACTTAACCACGGACATGTGGACAAGTGGTTCTGGGCAAACGAAGGACTATATGACTGTGACAGCCCACTGGGTAGATGCATCCCCTTCCGCAGCAACAGCAACAGCTGCATCAGTAGCAGCATCTACAAAATGGCTGCTCATGCAAAGGCAGGCAACATTGTGCATTACAGGCTTTAATAAGAGGCACAACGCTGCCAACATATTAGAGAAAATGAGGGAAATTATCTCCCAGTGGCTTACCCCACTTAGACTCTCATGGGGATTTGTGGTGTCAGACAATGCCAGTAACATTGTGCGGGCATTAAATATGGGCAATTTCCAGCACGTCCCATGTTTTGCCCACACCATTAATTTGGTGGTGCAGCATTACCTCAAGAGTGACAGGGGTGTGCAGGAGATGCTTGCGGTGGCCCGCAAAATTGCTGGACACTTTCGGCATTCAGCCAGTGCCTACCGCAGACTAGAGGCACATCAGAAAAGCTTGAACCTGCCCTGCCATCACCTCAAACAAGAGGTTGTGACGCGCTGGAACTCCACCCTCTATATGCTGCAGAGGATGGAGGAGCAGCAAAAGGCCATTCAGGCCTACACAGCCACCTACGACATAGGCAAAGGAGTGGGGATGCGCCTGAGTCAAGCGCAGTGGAGACTGATTTCCGTGTTGTGCAAGGTTCTGCAGCCATTTGAACTTGCCACACGAGAAGTCAGTTCCGACACTGCCAGCTTGAGTCAGGTCATTCCCCTGATCAGGCTGTTGCAGAAGCAGCTGGAGAAAGTGAGGGAGGAGCTGGTAAGCCATTGCGATTACAGCAAGCATGTAGCTCTTGTGGATGTAGCCCTTCGTACGCTTTGCCAGGATCCGAGGGTGGTCACTCTTTTAAAGTCAGAGGAATACATTCTGGCCACCGTGCTCGATCCTCGGTTTAAAGCGTATGTTGTGTCTCTGTTTCCGGCGGACACAAATCTACAGCGGTGCAAAGACCTGCTGGTCAGGAGATTGTCCTCTGAAGAGGACCGTGACATGCCAACAGCTCCACCCTCATTTTCTTCCACATCTATGGCTGCGAGGAAAAAGCTCAGTTTTCCCAAAAGAGGCACTGGCGGGGATGCTGATAACATCTGGTCCGGACTGAAGGACCTGCCAACCATTGCAGACATGTCTACTCTCGCTGCATTGGATGCTGTCACAATAGAAAAAATTGTGGATGATTACTTTGCTGACACCATCCAAGTAGACATGTCAGACAGTCCATATTGTTACTGGCAGGAAAAAAAGGCAGTTTGGAAGCCCCTGTACAAACTGGCTCTATTTTACCTGAGTTGTCCCCCCTCCAGTGTGTACTCGGAAAGAGTTTTTAGTGCAGCGGGGAACCTGGTCAGTGAGCGGCGAAGGAGGTTGCTTCCTCACAACGTTGAAAAAATGATGTTTATAAAAATGAATAATCAATTCCTCAATGAAGTACAGCACTGCCCTCCAGATACTACAGAGGGACCTGTGGTTGTGGAGTCCAGCGGGGACGAATTGATAATGTGTGATGAGGAGGAAGTAGACACTGTAGGGGGAGAGGAATCAGAGGTTGAGGATGAGGACGACATCTTGCCTCAGTAGAGCCTGTTTAGTCTGTACAGGGAGAGATGAATAGCTTTTTTGGTGTGGGGGCCCAAACAAACCAATCATTTCAGTCAAAGTTGTTTGGTAGGCCCTGTCGCTGAAATGATTGGTTTGTTAAAGTGTGCATGTCCTATTTCAACAGCAGACCTCTCAACTGCAGCTCATCCCTCCTCTGCGGGGATAATGTCTCCTGTGCTCTGACACGTCACTCTGTGTACTCTCAGCCTCAGGATCTGACACTACAGCTACCATGCCTCTTGTAGCAGCCCTCACTCCAGGGCCTCTTCCATGTGCAGTGTCCCCCTCTCTCTTGGGTTCACTATAGTGGCATGGAGTTCTCCCCCTCATCCAGGGCACACATTCCTTGCCCTGGCTCAGTCACCACGCTCAGACTTCCAGGCAATGCTGGGGGAGCCTGGGAGCTTCCACCCCAGGTCCCCAGCTACAACTCTCCTCTCCTGTGTCTTCTCTCTCTTTCTGACACTTGAAAGATCGTGCCTTTAAATGAAAAAGTCAGTCTTGATTGCACGACTATGTGCAAGTGCAACAGGGACATTTTTTTGGGTTTACAAAGTCAAACAGTAACACTACGACCCTGTCTGTCTGGGGTCTGTCAATGACGAATTGTCTGGAGCATGTTTTGAGGAGGTATTGTGGCCCCGGTATCAAATTGGGTACCGGGGCCACCCCACTATGCAGTCCAGATACTTGTTTGGTGGAATTCCGACACGTGGAGGGTTTTTTAATTATATTGTGGCCTCGGTACCAAATTGTGTACCGGGGCCACCACACTACGCAGTCAAGATACTTGTTTGGTGGAATTCAGACCAGTTGAGGGTTTTATTATTATATTGTGTGGACCACTCTATCTATACCACACTACAACTCTATACCACTCTATTTCCTACTTTAATTCTATTTAATTCTATTTCCTACTTTAATTCTATTACTAATTAATTACCATAAAGAGGAACCAAAAAAACCAATTTTACCAAAAGTATAATATGACTTAGACTTACAAACACTACACTTGAAAGATCGTGCCTTTAAATGAAAAAGTCAGTCTTGATTGCACGACTATGTGCAAGTGCAACAGGGACATTTTTTTGGGTTTACAAAGTCAAACAATAACACTACGACCCTGTCTGTCTGGGGTCTGTCAATGACGAATTGTCTGGAGCATGTTTTGAGGAGGTATTGTGGCCCCGGTATCAAATTGGGTACCGGGGCCACCCCACTATGCAGTCCAGATACTTGTTTGGTGGAATTCCGACACGTGGAGGGTTTTTTAATTATATTGTGGCCTCGGTACCAAATTGTGTACCGGGGCCACCACACTACGCAGTCAAGATACTTGTTTGGTGGAATTCAGACCAGTTGAGGGTTTTATTATTATATTGTGTGGACCACTCTATCTATACCACACTACAACTCTATACCACTCTATTTCCTACTTTAATTCTATTTAATTCTATTTCCTACTTTAATTCTATTACTAATTAATTACCATAAAGAGGAACCAAAAAAACCAATTTTACCAAAAGTATAATATGACTTAGACTTACAAACACTACACTTGAAAGATCGTGCCTTTAAATGAAAAAGTCAGTCTTGATTGCACGACTATGTGCAAGTGCAACAGGGACATTTTTTTGGGTTTACAAAGTCAAACAATAACACTACGACCCTGTCTGTCTGGGGTCTGTCAATGACGAATTGTCTGGAGCATGTTTTGAGGAGGTATTGTGGCCCCGGTATCAAGTTGGGTACCGGGGCCACCCCACTACGCAGTCCAGATACTTGTTTGGTGGAATTCTGACACGTGGAGGGTGTATTTATTTTATTGTGGCCCCGGTATCAAGTTGGGTACCGGGGCCACCCCACTACGCAGTCCAGATACTTGTTTGGTGGAATTCTGACACGTGGAGGGTGTATTTATTTTATTGTGGCCCCGGTACCAAATTGTGTACCGGGGCCACCACACTACGCAGTCAAGATAGATAGATGCGTATCATAGATAAAGTACATTCAGTGGTGTGGGGCAAATTGAAAAATATTCAAAATGCACTGACATTATCAAAAACAAGAGGTTGTCACATGCTAAAACTCCAACATGTATATGATGGAGAGGATGGAGGAGCAGCCGTATGTGTAGTGTAATGCAGACCTGTTGAAGGTTTTTTATATATTTTATTGTGGTGCCCAGTGCCCACTCCTCTACGCAGTCCAGGTACATTTATTGGTGCGAATCAAACAAGTTGATGGTTTTCTTATTATATATATTGTGGTGACCCACTCCTCTACGCAGTCCAGGTACATTTATTGGTGCGAATCAAACAAGTTGATGGTTTTCTTATTATATATATTGTGGTGACCCACTCCTCTACGCAGTCCAGGTACATTTATTGGTGCGATTCATAAAAGTTCAGGGTTTTTAAGATATTGTGGTGACCCACTCCTCTACGCAGTCCAGGTACATTTATTGGTGCGATTCATAAAAGTTCAGGGTTTTTAATATATTGTGGTGACCCACTCCTCTACGCAGTCCAGGTACATTTATTGGTGCGAATCAAACAAGTTGATGGTTTTCTTATTATATATATTGTGGTGACCCACTCCTCTACGCAGTCCAGGTACATTTATTGGTGCGATTCATAAAAGTTCAGGGTTTTTAAGATATTGTGGTGACCCACTCCTCTACGCAGTCCAGGTACATTTATTGGTGCGAATCAAACAAGTTGATGGTTTTCTTATTATATATATTGTGGTGACCCACTCCTCTACGCAGTCCAGGTACATTTATTGGTGCGATTCATAAAAGTTCAGGGTTTTTAATATATTGTGGTGACCCACTCCTCTACGCAGTCCAGGTACATTTATTGGTGCGAATCAAACCAGTTGATGGTTTTCTTATTATATATATTGTGGTGACCCACTCCTCTACGCAGTCCAGGTACATTTATTGGTGCGATTCATAAAAGTTCAGGGTTTTTAATATATTGTGGTGACCCACTCCTCTACGCAGTCCAGGTACATTTATTGGTGCGAATCAAACAAGTTGATGGTTTTCTTATTATATATATTGTGGTGACCCACTCCTCTACGCAGTCCAGGTACATTTATTGGTGCGATTCATAAAAGTTCAGGGTTTTTAAGATATTGTGGTGACCCACTCCTCTACGCAGTCCAGGTACATTTATTGGTGCGAATCAAACAAGTTGATGGTTTTCTTATTATATATATTGTGGTGACCCACTCCTCTACGCAGTCCAGGTACATTTATTGGTGCGATTCATAAAAGTTCAGGGTTTTTAATATATTGTGGTGACCCACTCCTCTACGCAGTCCAGGTACATTTATTGGTGCGAATCAAACCAGTTGATGGTTTTCTTATTATATATATTGTGGTGACCCACTCCTCTACGCAGTCCAGGTACATTTATTGGTGCGATTCATAAAAGTTCAGGGTTTTTAATATATTGTGGTGACCCACTCCTCTACGCAGTCCAGGTACAATTATTGGTGCGAATCATAAAAGTTCAGGGTTTTTAATATATATTGTGGTGACCCACTCCTCTACGCAGTCCAGAAAGATACCTTGTTGCAACGTTTTGGACTAATAACTATATTGTGAGGTGTTCAGAATACACTGTAAATTAGTGGAAATGCTTGTTATTGAATGTTATTGAGGTTAATAATAGCCTAGGAGTGAAAATAAGCCCAAAAACTTGATTTTTAAACTTTTTATGTTTTTTTCAAAAAAAATCCGAATCCAATACCTTAAATCCGAACCGAGACCTTTCGTCAAGTGTTTTGCGAGACAAATCCGAACCTCAAAAATAACGAAAATCCGGATCCAAAACACAAAACACGAGACCTCAAAAGTCGCCGGTGCACATCCCTAGTTATAATATACCGTACATGTTTTCTTTGTGCTGAAAACAAAACACGTGCACAGTTGATTTCAGTATGTCTGAAATAAGTGAGTGTTCAACTTTCTATCTCTTTGATTGTAAACAGGATATTTCTAATAGGAGATAAATCGGTAGGATATAGAAACATGATTTCAAAATATGTCTGTTAAAACATAATAAACATTGTGGGTGGGATTCATTAAGGAACGCAAATTCCGATAAGTGCAGAATGTTGTGTAAAATTGCTCTGGCAATGCCCAGAACCGTACTATATGCCAGTGATAGCAGCAGCACCGACTCATCTTCTGGCGCAAAGGATCCTTACTACAGCCTACGGTTTCATTGGCGGAATGGGGAGGGGAATGGGCGTATGCATGTAGTCAATGTACAGTACGGGAGGGCCAAGTTTGAGCGCACACAGCACTGTCCGACTGAAGCTTTATGCATCTCAAAGGCACATATTTTCCTGTCGTATCATTTGCACCAGCTACAGGTTGGGTTTAAGTGCCGAGTGATAGTGATGATGGATGTGTATGCAATGCTAGAATATGTGTGTGTGTAATCAGAAGCAAATGTAAAATGCATTTTATGTACAGTAGACATTAAAAATATCTGAATACAAGTATTTTATGGAAAAAGAAAAGTTGAATTATTATTTTCAGAACAGCTTAAATCTGAAAAGGCGTGGACTCAACAAGGTGTCAAAAGTGAGGTTCGGTGACGATAATCAATGTCAACTCCTAGGTTCCCTTAGTTGTTGCTAGTTTGCTGGTGGTGGATCTCTACTCCAGATAGCTTGTCTTATCTCATCCCATAGATGCTCAATTGTATTGAGGTCTAGAAACTGACCAGGCTACTGCATTTATCTGAATTTACCATCATCTATCTAAAACCATTCCAGGAGCTTTTATATCCATGTGGAGTAAACCATTATGTTTGTGAAAAATCACATTAGCAGATGGGTAAACTGCAGCCTTAACAGGGTTCACCTAATTTGAATCAATGTTCAGATATTATGTGTGTTATATCATATCAAGGAACCCAATGAGGGCCATGGAAATACACCCAACATTGTTACTCTGCCACCACTAGCCTTTAGATGGCATAGGATGTCTCTAGGACGTGTACAGCCTTCACAGGGTGTAGGATATCTCTAGGAGGTGTACAGTCTTCAATGGTGTAGGATGTATCTAGGATGTGTACAACTTTCACATGGTGTAGGATGTCTCCAGGAGGTGTACAGCCTTCACATGGTGTAGGATGTCTCTAGGACGTGTACAGCCTTCACAGGGTGTAGGATATCTCTAGGATGTGTTCAACTTTCACATGGTGTAGGATGTCTCCAGGATGTGTACAGCCTTCAATGGTGTAGGATGTCTCTAGGATGTGTACAGCTTTCACATGGTGTAGGATGTCTCTAGGATGTGTACAGCTTTCACATGGTGTAGGATGCCTCTAGGAGGTATACAGCCTTTACATGGTGTAGGATGCCTCTAGGAGGTATACAGCCTTCACATGATATAGGATGGATTCTTATTTTTCACTATTTCCTGGTCCTCTAATTAGTCTGAAACAAGCACTAGGATTCATTACACCAGGTAATGTTTTCGTCAGTCCTCCATTGTCCAGCATTTGTGCTATTTAACCTACTACAACTACATCTTGCTGTTTCTGCTGCTGGATAAGGAAGTTGGTCAGGTTGATAGCTCCCATACTTCACCCCGTCAGGTAACGCCAGGTTGTGCATTCTGTTAGACCCTTTCTTTTTCCACTACTGTACTCCGCTCTTAGCATATTGACCATACTCTGTCATTTACTCTGAACATGTTGTGTGAGACGCCCTACGGGGTCTACTGGTATTTTGTAATAAAAAAAATAAATTGTAGAGCTATCCTGACTGATGAAAAAACACTTATTTAAAAATATTAACACTGCTGCAAGAGGGTAAAAAGTTATTAACAAACTTAATGATTTACTGTGTAGTCTGAGGGTGTCACTGATTCCATAGATGTGTGTGTATAGATTTTGCCATTGGCTAAATCAGTGGTTCCCAAACTTTTTCCGTTTGCGGCACCCTTAGAGTCTCCAAAAAATTTTCAAGGCACCCCTCCAAAATAATTACAGAGCACTCCCATTTTATAAGTAGTTGGGTCAAAATAACGTAATAAGTATTTAGGTCAGGACAGAAATACTTAGTAAGATGTTTGCAAAAATAATACACATAAGTCAGTTATGTGTGAAAGGCAAAATAATATTTATATATATTTTTTTCAATTATATTTCTGTCAAAGAATAATTTACAGCTAATACTAAGAGGAATAAGGTCAAACAAAATAAAACAAAAACATGTACAAAAATCATCACACAGAGCCCCTTCATCCATACACTCTGTGCCCTCCTGCATCCACACTGTGGCCCTCTGTATCCACACTGTGGCCCTCTTCATTCTTTTGCCCCTCAAATGCTGTTTCCTATCACCATTTCCTCTCCCCTTTCTTTCTTTCTTATTTCTTCTGTCTTCTTACCAATCCAATGGCGCCCTGGACCCAGCATCCTCCTTTCTCCCACCGCTTCTCACTGAATATGTGGGATGTGATGATGTCACGCCCGACATTCAGTGAGAAGCGAGGAGGATGCTGGATCCCAGGTGCCTCCAAATTGGTAAGTTGTTTTTTTTTCTATTCTTCCTGGCCACGGCACCCCTGTGACAGTGCCGCAGGCACCCCTGGGAGCCGCGACGCACACTTTGGGAACTGCTGCGGCTAAATGTTTTCTCTGGACAACAACTGCAGCGCCTGCTGTCTAAATGTGAGTACTGCATGCCAATAAAAAAATACTGAAAAGGAACAAAACAATAGAAATAAAATCATTCATTATTGTCCAATAGCAAAAAGAATGAAAGCTAAATGACAATTAAACATTACATATTTAAACATTGCATTTTAAAAGCATAATTTACCACTTCAAACAGGGCATAGTATATCATAGATTTATTTAACACACTGGACACGTTTACAACTAATCTAATTAGAAAGACAGGATAATAAATAATAATCAGTTAAAAACTTTATTTAATATATTTCCATTAAATATGCTAAATTTGCGTTTCACTGTAAAGCAAATAATTGACTAAATAGTTGCTCTATTCAATAATGTACAAATGTTTGTTAACCCCGTCACTGCCTGCAGAAATAGGATTTGCTCATCCCAGTGGTAAAATTAAAGGCAAGTTGAAAACAGGGCTAAATACCTTTACTTGCACTAAATGTAATTGAAAATTAACATAAATAAATGGTATTACATCAGTCTGCTTTAAGATTAGCCCTTTAGGCTACCAACAGAACAGATTTTTAGATTTCACTAATTAACATGTAATTAACCAATTAACTCAGAGGTAATTATAACTAAAGCAGCTTATGGAGTTCTAGTACTCATTGCTCTAAAAACCTAATCTACTGTATTAGTATCCATTATGGACCAACCCTAAAATGAGAACAAATCGAGGAGAAGACACAATAACAAAAACGACAGTAACCTATTAAAATGGGATAAAAACAACTACACAATAGCAAAAGCACATTTTCAGTGAGTGCAACTCTTTTTTTATTTTTTTATTGCATCTAGTGTTATGGAATAATTTTAATCTTAAATGGCTGTACGAAAGCCTCAGGTCTTCTTAACCCTCTGGCCTGACTTTTTATAATGGTCTTTGCTTTACCACTAATTACAATATTCAGCTTCCACCATTTCTTATGGGCCGTTTGTTAATTTACGTTGCAGAACTCAACTGATGGAGACCTGCAGTGCTTAATGACAGCCACAAACTTAATACCGCTGGGATAGCATTGAGATGTCATTCAATACCGCAGGGCTCCATCAGGGGAGTTCTCCAATGTAGCGGTAGGGATTCCTGCTCTTTCCTTCTAGTCTAAAGACCGGAAGAGAGCAAACTTTCCCATCGGGTCAGTCTGGCATGTACTAGAATGTAATCGCAAGTTTGGTTGTCGAGTTCAAATTTCTTTAAATTGAGGTGGGTTAGCAATGGGAAATGAGGGGCAGGGTTATAGGTGTGATGCTATGATGCACTTTATTACATGGTACATTACATTTTCTTGCTGTCAGGATTCTTACCTTTCAGTTTAGTATATAGAGCCATCATCGAACAGCATTGAATATATTTATTGCTCCGAGACATACAGCTTAGTTGTCCTCCTAGAAATCATTTTCTCCTTTTCAAAAGCTCTCTAGATGGCAAACAAAAATAGTTTACAACACAGTTGCTCTGGGATATACTGTATCCAAAGCCTGGTTTAGTGTTGTATCCAAGAACAACGAACATGTACAACATAACAACATACATTAAATAATGTATTCCGTAAACGTTGCAGAAGAACATCTACAAAACCAATACATTAAAATCATCTTAAGGCGGACGACCTCTTTAAACTCAATTATTTTTCAATATCAATAATTGAACCACTTTAATTGGTAATCACATTTATATACAAACTATTATTTTAAAGA